>NC_135809.1:77322077-77587991 GCF_964213995.1 Mustelus asterias
AGTTCCAAGTTAGGACTGTGTGTGGCCTACAAGGTGATTGCAGGTAATGGTGTTCCCATATGTCTGCTTTCCTTGTCCTACTAGATGGTAGTGGTCACTGGTGTGGAAAGTGCTGCCGAAGGAGACTTGGTGAGTTGCTGCACTGCATCTTGTAGATGGTACACACAGCTGTCGCTGTGCGTTGATGGTGCAGGGAGTGAATGTTTAAGTTGCTGGGTGGGGTGTTGATTAAATGGATGGAGTTGGGGTTTTTCAGAGTTGTTAGAGCTGCATTTACCCAGATAACAGGAGAATATTCCATTACATTCCTGACTTGTAGATGGTGGACAAGCTCTGGTGAGTCAGGAGATGGGTCATTTGTTGCAGAATTCTCAGGCACTGACCTGTTCTTACAGCCAAATTTTGATAGGGTCAGTCCAGTTCAGTTTCTGGTCAATAGTAACTCCCAGGATGTTGATAGTGGGATCCAGCAATAATAATGCCATTGAATGTCAAGGCAAGATAGCCCAAACCTGAATGCTGCCCAGGTCTTGCTGCATGCAGGATCAGACTGTTCCAGTATCTGAGGAATTGTGAATGGCGCTGAACATCCCCACTTCTGACCTTATATTGGAGGAAAGGTCATTGATGAAGCTAAAGATGGTTGGGCCTGGGACACCACCCTGAAGTTCTCCTGCAGCGATATCCTGCAATTGAGATAACTAATCACTAACCACCACAATCATCTTTCTTTATGCCAGATATGATTCCAACCAGAGAATTTTCCCCATGATGCCCATTGATTCCAATTTTGCCACAAAATGCTGCTTTGTTGTCAAGGGCAGTCACTCTCAACTCGTATCAACTCTTGAGTTCAGTTCTTTTTTCCATGTTTGGACCAATGCTGTATTGAGATTTGGAGCCAAGTTCAGAATATGGTGTTGCAGTTACAGATAAGATGAAGAGGGAAGTGCAGATGGAGTCAATGGATGGGAGGCTGGTTTGATGGATTGGGCTACGTTCACAACCCTTTGTAATTTCTTGCGGTCTTGGTCAGAGCAGGAGCCATACCAAGCTGTGATACATCTGGAAAGGATGCTTTCTGTGGTGCATCTATAAAAATTGATGAGAGTCATAGTGGACATGCCAAATTTCCTTAGCTTCCTGAGAAAGTAGAGGTGTTGGTGACTATAGCATCAGCGTGGAGGGACAAGGACAGGTTGCTGGTGATTTGAACACCTAGAAACTTGTCGCTTTCGACCATTCCACTTCAACACCGTTGATGTAGACAAGGACATGTAGACTGGGGCATGTCCTGCACTACGTTTCCTGAAGTCGATGACTATCTCCTTCATTTTACAGACACTGAGGGAGAAATTATTGTCGTTGCACCATTTCATCAGATTCTCTATCTCTTTCCTGTACTCCACCTCGACATTGTTTGAGATCCGACCCACTACGGTGGTGTCGTCAGCAAAGTTATATGTATTAGTTTAAAGTCAGCTGTAGGAAACGACTCATAAGATTCAAAAAATCAGAAGTGACCTAAAGGTAATTGAATGTCAAGGGATTGGGTGTCAATGTACCTAATGAGAGTTTGGTCACCACTTACAACAGGCACAGTCCTTGCAAAGATGATTTTGATTAACAAAACACTCAGCCAATTCTGTTGAGTCAGTCATGGCACATGATTGCATAAAATAATCCACACATGAAATATCTGGCACCTAGTGTGAATATTCGCCAATACTGTAGTTCAGCTCTGCTCCCATGGTCAGGCACGTTCTAAATTTAATGCTGCAATCAAAGACATTTTCATCATACATAGGCCTTTCAATTTACAGCAGAACTCTGCCATGGGCCAGTGACATCCTGACTGCAAGGTCTTATACAATTCCGTTTTCTTCCTTTGGACGGTGAGATGAGTCAAGGCCGCATTGTTTCATTTGCAGAGCAATATCAAACAGATAATCGTAACATTCGCACCTGCAGAGAGAGGAAGGAGACACAGAAGTGAAGAGTTAACGTACATTGCTTGGAGACAGTGATTTGGGAAACTAGCACACAGTGCACTTACATTGTTTTTGCATTTTGCCATGTCTTCCCCCACACGTAGATGCCATGGCGTCGAACTAGGACAGCACAGGAATCTGGGTATTCCTCCATGGCACGAGCCATTCGTTCCTGCAGGTCCTTCTCTTCTGGTGTATTCTCTATAATAGGAACCACCAGCAGATCATCATACCTGACAATGTAAAACATTCAAAAAGAGCTTTTATAAAATCAGAAAATCATTTCTCCTTGAACGAATGCAATGATTTCATCTTTCAACAAGATACATGAAATTTACAGCCACCTAGATTTCTACTGTTGATGTGCCTTCACCACACAGACGGCAGTGGTTGAATGAGGTAGCCTCCCCCCCACCCCTTCCCTCAGACACCTAGGGATGAACATATTGGCATTGCCAATGATGCCACGTTACAAGAATGAATTTTTAAAAATTAACAAAGATCTAAAAATTACTAGATTATTCTAATTTTAAACAGCAATGATTAACTTTTACCTCATTTACTTCCAAACAGAATCTCAAAACAAGAATAAAGAAACGAGCCTCCATTTCCTATTGTTAAAGTGTAGCTATAATCTTATATTTATTAACTTTAGCACTTGCCTACCTGTGTGGTTGTGACATGGATAAAATGAACACTGCTCTCACCCTGGAGCCTCTGGTCTTTACCAAGTACAGGTCCACGTTCCCTCTGCACCACGAAAGTTAAGATGTACTAGAGGATTTAGACCTCAGAGAAGGAGGGCCAAGTGAAAGCTGAAATGTCACTAATTAGTTATGATATATTTTTCTGTCAATATAGTCTTTGATCAGGTTTCCAGTAACTCCTGTTGTCTTCAGAGGTTGTCACTGCTTTTCAGTCAGCATTTCCACAACCTTCTTTCACTCCCAGGAGTTGTCCATGCCACTATGTCTCACCTCTTCTAACTACTTCTTGACCAGATATAGTTATTGGTTTAGGATGCCTCATTATGTGAACGACATGGTGTAAATAACTAAGACATCCTCAAAAGTAGCTCTCCTTGTGTTGTTATTGATCTCACTTCACTTTTGAAAAAGAAATTGTTTGCATTTAGCCCACATTAAAAATATTCCAATTTAACTGCTGCAATGCGATTATTTGCCAAGCCTTTACCAAAAGTTGGTCACTAGATTAATGCCAGGAAAGGGAGAAAGCACTGATCACTCTATCACTTCACCCATGATTTGAATATTGGCAGGCTTGGATGCAAAACAATCCTCCTACCCATTATATCACCCACAAGTTACTGCTGCTAGTTTAAAGTGAAATAAAAATGATACTATATGGTTCATTCGGAGGATTCAGTGAAACGCCAGCGGATTTATGTTCAGTGTGACACTCATTGAGGAGTACAATACCTGTAATAACCTCCAGATTGACATTTCCTGATTCCTTTAATCATTTCTTGATGTGTAATTTGAAACTCCTTCCCTGGAAAGAGGAGGGTTGCCATGACAGCAGCTTTGGAGTGCGTGTGTATGACGGCTCCAGATCCTGTAGAATTATAATCAACACTTCATACACACTCCCAAATACATAGAACTGAACCATCAACACAGCATCTCATTCAGACAAATGAGCTGGTACAGATAAGGGGGAATTCAATCATTATAGTTAGAATGTCTAGCAATGCCTCAAATTTAAAATTCTCATCCTTTGTTCAAATCCCGTTCTCCAGCTCTAAAACTCTAAACTACTTTTAATTCTCACCTCTTGCACATTCACAATTGTATTCATCGCACCATTGGAGGCTGTACCTTCAGCTATCTGGGCCCTGGAATTCCCTCACTAAAGCCCTCCTCTCTCGCCTTCCCTCTCCCCCTTTAAAAACTATCTCTTTGACCCAGTTTTTGATCACCTGCCCTAGTATCTCATCATGTGGCTTGGTGTCAAATGTTGTTCAATTACATTCCAATGAAAGGCCTTGGGGAATCTTACATTAAAGGTGTTTTATAAATCAAAGTTGTGATTTCCTTCTCATATTAGCCATTGCATACATAAACAAATTGACATGGGTTGCATAACTTTATTGCCTTGGTTTCCTCATTCCGCAATACCCAAATGTTATCTAAAGTTGCAATAGTCACAGTTCCTTGCCCTTCTGCCTCTTACCATCTTGGCGAATTAATTGTTCTACATCAATAATGCTCTTTATAAAAGAAAGAGCTTGCATTTATATAGCAATTTAATAGAATACTGTAAATGTCTAAAGGTGTTTCACAATTAGGCATTTGAAAAACATTGTAAAGCAAGGAAGGAAAGGGCGGCACGGTGGCACAGTGGTTAGCACTGCTGCCTCACAGTGCCTGGGACCCGGGGGTTCGATTCTGGCCTTGGGTTATTGTCTGTATGGAGCCTGCATGTTTTCCCCGTGTCTGTGTAGGTTTCCTCTGCGTGCTCTGGTTTCCTCCCACAGTCCAAAGATGTGCAGGTTAAGTGGATTGGCCATGCTAAAATGTGGAGATTAGCTGAATTAGGGGGATAGGGCGCGATGAGCCTGGGTAAGATGTTCTGTTGGACAGTCAGTGCAGATTCGATGGATTGAATGGCCTCTTTCTGCACTATAGGGAACTCTATGGCTCTCTGGTTTAGAAAGCTAGATTAGATGGATTTGAGGTGAACAGGAAGTAACTAACGTAACAGAAATGAGATTGTCTATGTAACATTAGCTAAAATCAAAGCTCATGAATTGAAGCAAAATATTAAGCTGGCTAGGAGATTGGTTAGAAGGTGGAAGACAAAGAATAGAGTAATAGCTACGTATTCAGGAAGAGGTGAATGGCAGGAAGAGATTAATGATGTTCCACAAGAATCTGTGCTGGAGCCTCAATGATTCACTATATTTATTAATGACTTGAAAACACAATCGAAAGCTGCACATATATATCCAAGTTTACTGAATACAAAGCAGCTTAGACAGGAACATAAACTTAAAAGTGACACTGAATGGCAGATAGATTTCAGCACTCTCGGGCATGCATTTTATGTTCAGTCCTAGATATGAGGTCATCCATTTTAAACTGAAACAGTATTGATCTGCGAATTATTTAAATGGTGAAAAGCCTGGAACCCCAAAGAGAGTTAGGGCCATGCAGGCAGTTTGCTAAAAGTTAGTCAGGTACAATAACAAAATGAAAAAGACATATAGCATGGAGGGCTTGAACATAAATGGGAGGACATTTTGCTACAGCTATACAAAGCCTTGGTTAGAGTGTTGTGTACTGTTCTGGATACCAAGAGTGCAGCTAAGATTCACCAGAATGTTATTAGGGCTCCAGGGATTAGATTATGGGGAGAAATTATATAAAATAGGCTTGTACTCACTGAAATATAGAAAGTTAAGGGTTTTAGGATTTTGAAAGGAATTGATAAGGAAGAAAAACAGAAAGATTTTCGCCTGGTGGGAGAGTCTGAGGACAGAAAAAGTCAGCAAGAGGCCACTCAGAAAATAATTCAGGAAACACTTGACCACACAAAGGAAGTGTGGAGCTTCCTCCCACAAAAATCCATGGGCTGTAAGAGAGAAGTGGAAGAAAGGGGGCAGCTGATCAGATAAATTGGAACCTTGGCTTTCATAGGTATGATGGAGAGTTCATTCACGTTCACTGTCTTACACCAGAAAATGTTGAACTTGATTGAATTTGTTGTCTGCACTAAGTTGTATGTCTCTGATGGTAGAGTTGTTAAACCTTGATGGGGAATCTCCATTTGCTCCCTTAATGGTCTGTGAATAATGTTGCTGTTGGGGGTTAGCATGTTATCAGAAGAATTGTACTCAAAATATATTAATTATAGATTCGGCTACTTTCAACCCCAACAAATGGTGAGAGATGGAGCAACTGAATTGTTTAAGCACCTGCATCAAAGCGGGTCATTCCATCTCCGAGGAATTGGGCTGAAGGATAGCATGTAAAGTCCAGGCCAGAGTGCGAGCATGCACGCTCCAGTCCCGAGCGAGCGCACGCACGCTCGCTCCAGTCCAGCGCAAGCACGCTCCAGTCCAGCACGAGCGCACGCACGCTCCAGTCCAGCGCAAGCGCGCACACGCTCCAGTCCAGCACGAGCGAGCGACGCACGCTCCAGTCCAGCACAAGCGTGCAAACACTCCAGTCCAGTGCGAGCGAGCACATGCTCCAATCCAGTGGGAGCGCGCACACATTCCAGTCCAATGCGAGCGAGCGCAGCCTCCAGTCCAGCGTAACCTCCAGTCCAGCGTAAGCAAGTACATGCATGCTCCAGTCCAGTCCAGCGCAAGCGAGCACACGCATGCCCCAGTCCAGTGCGAGCGCGCACACGCTCCAGTCCAGTCCAGCGCAAGTGAACGCATGCACACTCCAGTCCAGTCCAGCGTGAGCGAGCATGCGCCGCTCCAGCCCAGTGCAAGCACGCTACAGTCCAGTCCAGCGTGAGCGAGCGCGCGCACGCTCCAGTCCAGTCCAGTGTGAGAGAGTGCGCGCTTGCTCCAGTCCAGTCCAGCGCGAGCGAGCACACACTCCAGTCCAGAGTGCGCACACATTCCAATTCAGAGCGTGCGCGTACGCTCCAATTCAGAGCGCGCGCACACGTTCCAATTCAGAGTCTGCGCACACGCTTGAATTCAGAGCCCGCGCACACGCTCGAATTCAGAGCCCGCGCACACGCTCGAATTCAGAGCCCGCGCACACGCTCGAATTCAGAGCCCGCGCACACGCTCCAATTCAGGGTGCGCTCATACGCTCCACTTCAGAGTGTGCGCACACACTCCAATTTGGAGCGCACACACTCCAATTCAGTGTGCGTGCACACGCTCCAATTCAGGGCACGCGCACACAGTCCAATTCAGAGTGCGCGCACACACTCCAATTCAGAGTGCACGCACACACTCCAATTCAGAGCGCGCGCACACACTCCAATTCAGAGCGCGCGCACACTCCAATTCAGAGCGCGCGCACACACTCCAATTCAGAGCGTGCGCACACACTCCAATTCAGAGCGTGCGCACACACTCCAATTCAGAGCGCGCGCACACACTCCAATTCAGAGCGTGCGCACACACTCCAATTCAGAGCACGCGCGCACACACTCCAATTCAGAGCGTGCGCACACACTCCAATTCAGAGCACGCGCACACACTCCAATTCAGAATTCTCACACACTCCAATTCAGAGCGGGCGCACAGACTCCAATTCAGAGTGCGTGCATACACTCCAATTCAGAGCGCGCGCACACTCTCCAATTCAGAGCGCGCGCACACTCTCCAATTCAGAGCGTGTTCCCCCACTCCAATTCAGAGCGCGCGCACACTCTCCAATTCAGAGCGTGTATACACACTCCAATTCAGAGCGCGTGCATACACTCCAATTCAGAGCGCGCGCACACTCTCCAATTCAGAGCATGTATACACACTCCAATTCAGGGCGTGTATACACACTCCAATTCAGAGCGCGCACACACACTCCAATTCAGAGCGCGCGCACACACTCCAATTCAGAGCGCGCGCACACACTCCAATTCAGAGCGCACGCATACACTCCAATTCAGAGCACGCGCACACTCTCCAATTCAGAGCGCGCGCACACACTCCAATTCAGAGTGCGCGCACACACTACAATTCAGAGCGCGCGCACACACTCCAATTCACAGCGGGCGCACACACTCCAATTCAGAGCGCACGCACACACTCCAATTCAGAGTGCGCGCACACACTCCAATTCAGAGCGCGCTCACACTCCAATTCAGGGCACGCGCACACACTCCAATTCAGAGCGCGCGCACACACTCCAATTCACAGCGGGCGCACACACTCCAATTCAGAGCGCACGCACACACTCCAATTCAGAGTGCGCGCACACACTCCAATTCAGAGCGCGCGCACACACTCCAATTCAGGGCACGCGCACACACTCCAATTCAGAGCGCGCGCGCACACACTCCAATTCAGAGCGGGCGTACACATTCCAATTCAGAGCGTGCGCACACACTCCAATTCAGAGCACTCACTCATACTCCAATTCAGAGCACGCGCACACACTCCAATTCACAGCGGGCGCACACACTCCAAATCAGAATGCTTGCACACACTCCAATTCAAAGTGCACGCACACATTCCAATTCAGAGCGCGCGCACACACTCCAAATCAGAATGCTTGCACACACTCCAATTCAAAGTGCACGCACACACTCCAATTCAGAGCGCGCTCACACTCCAATTCACAGCGGGCGCACACACTCCAAATCAGAATGCTTGCACACACTCCAATTCAAAGTGCACACACACACTCCAATTCAGAGCGCGCACACACACTCCAATTCAGAGCACACGCACACTTCAATCAGAATACGCACTCTAATTCAGAGCCAGCATGTACTATTTCATGACATATGGAAAACAACTGAAAGAAAGTATGCCCTTTCACTCAGTATGTAGTGTTTGTATTCTGATTAGAAACAGCGTGTGGTACAATTATTCAAAAAATGTTGTGCATAGTCTCCTTACCTCGCATGGTGTAAGCATTCATAAAGAGAGGCGTGCATTGACTTTTCTTTAGCTGCTTCGAGGGTGGAGGGCCAGAGATGTCACATCCTTTTATGTCACAGACAAACAAATCATCAGGCTGCAAGACAAGTCAGCACAATTTAGGAACATTGAATTGGACAGACTGTAAAGCACCATTCTTTATGATTGCCAGTGAAAATCGAATCTGATTTAGTGCTACCTGCTAGCTTGCCTGCTGTGTTGGTGTATCAGAGTGGTAGAAGCCAAACTCTTGCCAACAATAGATATGGTTACCGATTCCTCCCACACAGTTTTAGGTTTTCAACAAAAGGCATGAGCAAGTCCGAGACTTTAAGTTCACTCAATTATAGAATGCATGAATGTGAAATGGAACATACTTTTGAGGATTTGTAACAGACAGATATGGAAAGAATTCCATCTCCATCAGTTTGGATTGTCGATTTCCAATCCCCAATGCAGAATAACTTTAAACAAACATAAACATTTAGACCAAAGCAAATTATTGTCGACGGTGGAAAGCTGAAATAAAAACCAAAAGCACTAGAAAATAATCAGCATCTGTGGAGTTAAAAATAAAGTTATGTTTCAGGTCTATGATCTTTCAACCCAAAAGTTAAAAATATAATAGGTTTTGAGCAATTGAAAGCTGGAGGGTTGACTGGTGAAGTCGGGCTGCAAGGAAGAACAACAAAAAGGAAACTCTATGATAGGTTGGAGGGCAGGAAAGGTTAAATGACAAATGGTTTCATGGTTCAAAAGACAAATGCCGAAAACCTCCGAGCCCATCTGCGGCTGGGATTCTCCAGTGCCGCTGAGTGAATGCAGTTTTGGCTGAGCGCCAAATTTTCAATTCTCGCTGATGGTGGGGTGGCTACGGAAGGGATCAGAGAAGACCGCCCAAAGGGAATGCTGCTGGATTTAGTGAAGAAACAAAAGATGAGGTGTGAGTGGCAAAATAGCAATCACCAAAGTAAAGGGATTAAGAACGTGATGAATGAAAAAAACAAACCAGTGAAAAAAAAGCATAAAGCAAAATGAGGGCAGCTCTTGATCTCAATTTGTTAAACTCAGTGTTGAGTCCATAAGGTTGTCAGGCCCAGTCAAAAGATGAGGGGTTGTTCCTCAAGTTTGCATTGAGCTTCACTGGAAAACTGTAACAGATCAAGGACAGAAAGGTAAGAGTGGGAGCAACGTCAGAAATTAAAATGACAAGAGACAGGAAACTCAGAGCTATGCTTGCATGCGGAACAGAGGTTTTGGTCACCCAGTCTGCATTTGGTCTCTACAATGCAGAGCAGCAAATTCAGCATACTAAATTGAAAGAAATCCAAACAAATCATTTGGAAGTAGTGCTTGGGGCTTAAGATGGTAAGAAGGGAGGAAGTAAAAGGACAGATGTTGCCTCTGTTGCACTTGCAAGGAAAACTGTCATAGAAAAGAGTATTTGAGTGATTGAGGAGTGTTATAGAGAGAACAGTCCCTTTGCAATGATGAAGGGAAGGAGTGTAAGATGCCTTTGCTGGTGGCATCACATTGGAGGTCGTGGAAATGGGGGATGATCTGTTTAATGCTGAGGCTGGTGGGGTGGAAAGTGACAAGGGGAAGCGTATCATTGTTCTGCAAGGGAGCCGCCACTAAATACATTCTCCCTCCTACCTTACCACAGACATTCCCCGTTTTTTCTTCTTCCTTCACCTTGCTTCCCTTTCACTTGCTCAAAACCTATTAGATTTCTAACTTTTCTCAGTTCTGATGATAGGTTAACTCTGACTTTTTTTCTCCACAGATGCTTCCTGACTTTGATTATTTCCAGCATTTTCCATTTTTATAAACCATTTAAATTTGGACTGTCAGCCTTTCAAATGATAAAAGCTGATCCAGACTAATCTCTGTGACAGTGGCAGATTGGACTAAGTGTCCTACTCGTGAAGCTTGGACTCGTTCATTCCACACAATGTCAAGAGCACTGACAGTGTAATATAATCAACAAGGCAGTCTCAAAGTATCAGCTTCTCACTTCCAACATTACCACATTCTGGTATGTGAAGTGGAAAACAAAATGATTTTTAAACGCATTTCAATAGTTGATTATTTTAGATGTCACCATTCATATAGAAAAGGACCTTGTTAACAACACTGTTTCGCTATATATTGGCTCGGTGTTTGCAATAGAAGTAACAATGAGGCTATCACCATTCAATAAAGTATAAATTGGATGGTAACTTTTGCCAACCGCATAAATGCATTTAAATGCGAAAATCAGGAAGATGCTGTGTGAGTTACCATGCTTCTCCAGAACCTTTGCTACAACAGTAACTTGTCAAGAGACCTGGCATTGAAATATATTGAAGGGTGTGAAGTTGCGGTCCAGTACTTAAATGGCAAATACACACTACACTAGCTGTGAAAAGATATGACTTGTCCATTGTAGTGAAAGTCAAATTTTAATGAGATAATGCTTAATTACTGAAAAACAGCCTCTCCAGCACTGAAAATTAAATTTTATATGTATGGAGTCTCATTTCGTTTGATTAATTATTGTTAAAGACTTAAAAAGATAAAAATATTTAAAAATTTGCTCTTTTGTCTCTCTCTTCATCCAATCTTTTTTTCTTTATATATTTTACTTTCTGTACCTGATTTGACATTAAATTCACCATTCTGACACTTCCTGGTTTCGACTCATTGCTACATAAGAAGGATTTTTCAATCTGATTGCTTAAGGAGATACAGTTAATTGGCTTGTTCACACAGATCACAATTTCCCAGTAGGCAGTGCTGCACTGAAATAGCTCCCCAATCATAGCAAGTTCCAGTAAAATATCCCGCAGAAAGTCTGTGGACAAGTCGAAGAGTAATCAATGGTTGGCGTTTTTCATTTGCCACTGACGGCAATATCCAGGCCGAGGCAACATCTTTCCTGCAGAGGTGAGAGCGCTGAGTCGAGGGATATTGTTTGTTAATCCACCGCCGCTCTTGAGCTGAAATATTTTTGTGGTTCACTGTTCCCCATTTCCCCTCTGTTGAGCAATGGAGAAGGAAGTATTGTGAACGAATCAGCACTGGTGTCACTCAGATGCAGTTTACTGTGTTGCTTTTCCTCACGCTATTGAGCTTATTTGATGAACCACCACCACCACCACCCCACACCCCCAAGACATTTAGAGTAAATCAGCTTCCCAACCTGCCATCTTCTGCCCGTTTAATAGGTTGCCTCTGACCACCACCCATTGTCTCCTCTACCTGATGTTGCTGGCTGATACCCCTTTTGCATTTATCTGCTTTCCTTACAGAAGAAGACTTTCCTGATCACGTCTGGTATCAGCACGAACAGTTATGCTGTAGTAACCAGAAATGAAAACAGTCCTCCTCGTGGAAAGTCTTGCTATAAATTCTTATCAGTCCATACTCTTGTTTTGCACCACATCACACAATCCTTAATGGTTTGTAAAAGCTTTTCTTTGGAATATTGTCCAGCAGTGAAAATGATAAGTTGAACCATTATTCCCAAGACTCTTTCTAAGCTTCTCTTAAATCCAATTTGGATATTCTCTGCAGTTATGTGGTAATCTAAATCATTTTATTGAAAATTCTGACTTGACTGATTTTTCTGTGTTAATGTCATCAGTATTTTTGTATCTGGATTATTAATGAAGATTATAAGCAACAAGAGTGCAAATAATCTTGTCAATTGAAGGCTCCTTAATCTCTCATGAGGTTTTTCTTCAATACTTGGCCCGTCTTAAAAAAAAACACTGCCATACTGCCACCTAAGGGAAATCCAAATGAGAAATACTAAACACTGCACACAAATGTAAGTGGCTCTGGCAGCTGCATTCTTGTCTCTGATTCAAAGGATCCAGGTCTCAGCCCAGAGACTTGAGCAAATAATCTGGACTGACACTTTATTGTAGTTCTGAGGGAGTGTGATACTCCCAGAGATGCTGTCATACAATGGCATCCAGCAGTCTGGAAAAAGAATGTATTGCACCTCAGGGTTTGTGTTACATCTGCATTGAACATCGTCCATTATGGCTGTAGGGGTCGAATTGTGAGCGATAGTCCCTTCCACAGCAAGCACAGATGAATAGTGTTGACCCGAGGTTGACTGATGTTTGTTCCCTTCTGCTGGGTTCTCTTTTCTGCCATTTTTCTGTCTTCTGATTTTTCCAGACCCTTCCTGACCACTTGACTCAGGCACTCTGGTCGCTAGTGAAGACTTCCCATGCATCAACTCCGATTTTGTACAACTTGATTGAAAATCATTGCTGAGATCCACGAGGGTAATGTCGAATGATTTGTGCTGTTTGCTGCACTTTTCCTGTAACTGCCAATGTGAGAAAACTGTCAACTATCAATCTTGCAGCTCTGAAGTCACATTGAGACTCAGGATAGATGTGTGTTGTCAGGATGTGCAATCTGGTCAGAGCAATGTGTGCAAAGACATTCCACACCACACCAACAAAGAGATGGCTCAGTATTAGTTTCAGTCACTGCAACTCACTTTGTTCTTGTACAAGGTGACTATTTTTGCATCATGCTTGTGTTGTGGCACAAATCTTTCCTTCCAGCAAAGACACAGAAGTTCGTTGAGTGCTGCAGCAGTGCTAGTTTCACACTTTTTGGATTTCAGGTGGAATGCCATCATTTCCTGGGGCTTTACCACTGGAAAGATAGTCAATGGTCATGTCCAGCTCCACTATGAGGGCTCAGTGTCCAGCTCTGGTGGACTCACTGTCCAGCTCCTCCATAGTAAGAAGTATCACAACATCAGGTTAAAATCCAACAGGTTTATTTGGCAGCACAAGCTTTCAGAGTCTCGCTCCTTCATCTGGTGAGTGAGGAATTGTCTACACAATCAGGGCATATGCAGACACAAACTCAATTTTTAAGATAATGGTTGGAATGCGAGTCTTTACAGATAATCAAGGTATAGATAATGTGAGTGGAGAGAGGGCGAAGCACAAATTAAAGAGGTGTGTATTGTCTCCAGCCAGGACAGTTAGTGAGCCCAGGCAAATCGTGGGGGTTACAGATAGTGTGACATGAACCCAAGATCCCGGTTGAGGCCGTCCTTATGTGTGCGGAACTTGGCTATCAGTTTCTGCTCAGCGATTCTGCGTTGTCGTGTGTCGTGAAGGCCGCCTTGGAGAACGCTTACCCGAAGATCAGAGGCTGAATGCCCGTGACTGCTGAAGTGTTCCTCGACTGGAAGGGAACACTCGTGCCTGGTGGTTGTCGAGCAGTGTTCATTCATCCATTGTCGTAGCGTCTGCATGGTCTCCCCAATGTACCATGCCTCAGGATATCCTTTCCTGCAGCGTATCAGGTAGACAACGCTGGCCGAGTCGCAAGAATATGTACCGTGTACCTGGTGGATGGTGTTCTCACGTGAGATGATGGCACCCGTGTCGATGGTCCGGCACGTCTTGTGGAGGTTGCTGTGGCAGGGTTGTGTGGTGTCGTAGTTACTTTTCTCCTGAAGGCTGGGTAGTTTGCTGCCCTTTGGACTCATGGCGAACAATCATTGAAATAACTATACGTTGACATCAACAAGTTCCATCCCACCATCAGTCTCATCATGGACTACTCTCCGGAATCGGTTGCATTCTTGGACACACGCATCTCCATCAAGGACGGTCACCTCAACACTTCACTGTACCACAAGCCCACGGATAACATCACGATGCTCCACTTCTCCAGCTTCCATCCTAGACACGTTAAAAGAAGCCATCCCCTACGACAAGCCCTCTATATACAGAGGATCTGCTCAGATGAGGAAGATCACAACAGACACCTACAGACGCTGAAAGACGCCCTCATAAGAACAGGATATGGCGCTCGACTCATCGATCAACAGTTCCGACGTGCCACAGCGAAAAACCGCACTGACCTCCTCAGAAGACAAACACGGGACACGGTGGACAGTGTACCCTTCGTCGTCCAGTACTTCCCTGGAGCAGAGAAGCTACGACATCTTCTCTGGAGCCTTCAACATGTCATCGATGAAGACGAACATCTCGCCAAGGCCATCCCTACACCCCCACTTCTTGCCTTCAAACAACCGCACAACCTCAAACAGACCATTGCCCGCAGCAAACTACCCAGCCTTCAGGAGGACAGCGACCACGACACCACACAATCCTGCCACAGCAACCTCTGTAAGACGTGCCGGATCATCGACACGGGTGCCATCATCTCACATGAGAACACCAACCACCAGGTACACGGTACATACTCTTGCGACTCGGCCAGCGTTGACTACCTGATAAGATGCAGGAAAGGATGTCCTAAGGCATGTATATTGGGGAGACCATGCAGACACTACAACAACGGATGAATGAACACCGCTCGACAATCACCAGGCAGGAGTTTTCCCTTCCAGTCGGGGAACACTTCAGCAGTCACGGGCATTCAGCCTCTGATCTTCAGGTAAGCATTCTCCAAGGCGGCCTTCAGGACACACGACAACGCAGAATCGCTGAGCAGAAACTGATAGCCAAGTTCCGCACACACGAGGACGGCCTCAACCGGAATCTTGGGTTCATGTCACACTATCTGTAATCCCCACGGCTTGCCTGGGCTTGCAAAATCTCACTAACTGTCCTGGCTTGAGACAATACACATCTCTTTAACCTGTGCTTAACCCTCTCTCCACTCACATTGTCTGTACCTTTAAGACTTGATTACCTGTTATGACTCGCATTCCAACCATTATCTTGTAAATTGAGTTTGTGTCTATATATGCCCTGTTTGTGAACACAAGTCCACTCACCTGATGAAGGAGTGAGACTCCAAAAGCTTGTGCTGCCAAATAAACCTGTTGGACTTTAACCTGGTGTTGTGAGACTTCTTACTATGCTTACCCCAGTCCAACGCCGGCATCTCCACATCACAGGTCCTCCATGACAGGGGAGTCCAAAATAGAGCTCCTTCAATAACAACATTCTCTGTTGTGTAGAGTACAAGGTAATGCTCCCCCCACCTCTCCATCTGCTTGCTAGACTCAGTGATGATCATCCTGTTTTTGTCTTCAAGGAGCTGGTTTGGTTGTTGCTGGGCCTGTTGCTTTCCTGTTTTCTTCAAACATCCCTCGAGCATCCCCGCATTCAGCAGCAGCAGCAAATTGCAATCTGCTGAAGAGTTTCAGACAGTGTGATTGGTGCAGTGCTGAACAGTCTGCTGATACTCGATTCTGGCAGCTCTGAGAGCATCTAGTCTGTGTTTGCTGGGGACTTGCTTGTAGTTCATGAAGGCTCTCCTCTTGGTTGCAGTAACTGACTTCATTTCAGTCCAATAAGCGTCAAACCAGTCAGCATCCCTTTGCTCTGTTTTCTTGTATGCCATGAGTGCAGTTATAGATGGTGTCGCACAGAAGAACCCACTTCGACATCTCACTCTGGCCTTGGTTGTTGTTGTCCGAAAGAACATTAACAAGAATGCTGAGCAGCTGTTGGTCTTTTGCTGTCTTTCAAATGAGATGTTAAAGCAAGACCCTATTAGGTGGATGTAAAAGATCCCACAGCACTTAGTCAAAGAAGAGGAGTATTCTCTCCAGTGTTCTGGCCAATATTTATCCCTCAATCAATAGAGTTAAAACATCAAATAAAAACATTAAATGCTGGAAGAATTGAATTGGTCTGGCAGTAGCTGTGGAGAGGGAAATAGTGATAATGCCTCAGGTCAGTGACCTTTCATTAGAACTTATTTTAGTAAAACACGATGTGGGCATTAACACCTTGCTGTTTGTGGGAGCTTGCTGTGTGAAAATTAGGTGCTGTGTTTCCTACATTACAACATTACAACAGTATTCATTAGTTGTAAACCAGGGTTGGACATCCTGAAGTTGTCAATGCAAATCTTTCTTTCTTTGCCACAATAAATCCGCCACACACCTGGATCCTCTCCTTCTGAACACCTGATGGAGCAATGTAGATTTCATCTCTGAAAAGGGAAAGATTAAATTGGTTTTAGACTTCAAGAAATTAACACAGAGACAAAATTGGTTAAAACAAAGCTGTTTAACAGAGAAATAGAGAGAATAAAAGATCCCTACTGTCTTAGTCCCAAAATTGGTCCCTAATTGTAATTTTATATGGTTTTACAGGGTGCTTATCCCCAATTTCATAGAATAATCTTTACCAGAGTGTCAGTATTCTTGGCTTGGCTAAAACCCACTGAGGAACAGCAGATCTCAGTCAGGCTAGTTTAGTATCTAAATCAGGTTGAAATCTGCCAGAACTGTTGAATCCTGACAGTGCACTGGATGGATACATTTTCAAAGTGATTGGTATCTGTTGGGAGGAAACAAACTTGACGGCCATATCTCCTTTCAATCTATGGGCCTTATGACGCAATCTTATTTTATCAGTGAAACTGTCAGATAGTCCTAAGCTCTTTAACTGAAACTCTATATTTCTATTTAGCACCACAGAACATGAAACTCAGACAGAAAATTCTACGTTGCCAATCTTAACTATTAATGTAAGATTCTAAACCAAGATGTAATAGGACGCTCATGTCTGGTTCAATACCCAACATACACACCAGCAGTCTGACAGCTAGCACCTCCATGCAACAGCCCATTCACAACATTTCAGAGACGTGGCTATACTGTTAGTTCTCAAAAAGATTCATCTGGAGCAGTACGATGAGAATGGGCATACCTCAATTTCTCAGCCATAGAGTACAAAGGAGTATGGTAAACCTTTATAAAGACTCTTTTGTGTCTTAGAATATTGAGCCCAATTCTGAGCGCCGTACTTTAAAAAGCCTTAGAAAATGCAGAGGGGATTTACTAGATATCAGAGGGGAAAGACTTCAGTTATGTAGAGATGAAAGCTGAGATTGTTCCCCAGAGTACCGAAGGTTCACAGAATCACAAATTACTACAGTGCAGAAGAGGCCCTTCGATCCATCGAGTCTGCACCGAAACATGAAATGCCCTGACCTGCCCACCTAATCCCACTTGCCAGCACATGGCCCAGAGCCTTGAATGTTATGGCATGCCAAGTACTCATCCAGGTACTTTTTAAAGGATGTGAGGCATCCTGTCTCCACCACCCTTCCGGGCAGTGCATTTCAGGCTGTCACCACCCTCTGAGTAAAAAGGTTTTTCCTCAAATCCCCCTAAACCTCCCACCCCTCACTTTAAATTTGTGTCCCCTCGTAACTGGCTCTTCAACTAAGGGGAACAGCTTTCCATCCTGTCCATGCCCCTCAGAATCTTGAACATCTCAATCAGGTTGCCCCTCAGTCTTCTCTGCTCCAAAGGAAACAACCCAAGCCTATCCAAACTGTCTTCATAACTTAAATGTTCCATCCCAGGCAGCATCCTGGAGAATCTCCTCTGCACCCCCTCCTGTGCGTTCACGTCCTTCCTGTAATGTGGCGACCAGAACTGCACACAATACTCCAGCTGTGACCTCACCAAAGTTCTATACAACTCCGTCATGACCTCTCTACTTTTGTAATCTATACCCCGATTGATAAAGGCGAGTGTGCCAAATGCCTTTTACACCACCTGCCTTTCCGCCTTCAGGGGTCTATGGACAAACACGCCAAGGTCCCTTTGTTCTTTGGAACTTCCCAGTGTCAGACCTTTCATAGTATACTTCCTTGTCAAATTGCTCCTTCCAAAGTGTATCACCTCACACTTTTCAGGGTTAAATTCCATCTGCCTCTTATCTGCCTATTTGACCATCCCGTCTACATCTTCCTGTAACCCAAGACACTCAACCTCACTGTTAACCACTTTTAAGCTAAAGGGGAGATTTGGTGAAAGTGTTGAAAATTATAAGGGGTTTTGATAGGATAAAGAGGAAACTCTTTCCACAGTCAGGAGGGTTGATTAGCAGGGGGAACAGATTTAAGACAATTGGCAAAAGAACCAGAGGTGAGGAGATTTGTTTTTTTTACATAGTGAGTGACGATGATCTGGACTAAAAGGGCGGTGAAAGCAAATTCAATACTAAGTTGCAAAAGGGAATTGGATAAATGCTTGGTGTGAGAAAAATAATTGTAGGTTTATGGTCAAAGGATAGGGGAGTGGGCTGAATTTCTATGAAATTCTATGAATCTAGATAGCTTTTTCAAAGAGCCATTATCCTCCATTATTGTGCAAGTCAGCACAAATTTTCATGACTGGCTTTAATAGCTTAAATTTGGCCATTTATACAATTGCTGATATTCACAAAACCTTTCAAAGATAACAGAAATTAATTCTATCTTAGAATGTTTCTACACAGATGCTCTTTGAGATCTCCATTTGTTATATTATTTATATTCATTAGATATTCATTATGCTATACTGAAATCTCACTGATATAGACTCGTCATCAAAATCATTGAAAAGAGTGTGAAGTTGTGGTGCTTACCCACTAGTTAACTGATAAACATGGTAGAAAAGGTTAGGGCTGGTGCACGAAGGTGTGTGTGCAATTTTAATGGCGTGATAAACCCGAATTACTGCAAAAAAACCTCTCTGGCACTGAACATTTACTTTTACATTCAAAATTTAATTAGTGTTGGAGATGTAAATCAAACATTCTTTTACTTCTCAGGTCTGTCTCTTTTATCTCCTTCTCTTAATTCTATCATTTGTTTTCCTTATTTTGCTTTCTGTACATGGTTTAATTCCATTATATGGGGCGATTCTCCCAAAAATGCTGAATTGACGGGACAACTGTTCTAAATCCCGACTGTTCTGACAGTTCAGCTTCTCACTGCACTCTGCAGAAGTCGCAATCAGGAATGTCATTAAAAACCCGGGGGAGGCGGCAGGGGTGGGGGGGCCTATTCGCGCCGGAGTCTGATAGTTCTGGAGCTCTGCGCACACACAGTGGCCCAAACTGTCAACCTCCCGTTTGCTGGCCAGCCCAAGCACTGGCCAGCCTGGGACCACTGCAGTGCCCTGACCACCCCCCCCCCCCGGTCCTCCCCTTCCCGGAGCACCCCAATATCCAGGCCCCACTCCCCAGCAGTGGTGATCCCCCCACCTCCCTCACCACGGCAGACCCCCCTGGAGACAGCCCCCGTCCCCCCCAATCATTGGCCTCCCTTCATCCCAGACCAATCCTGTCTGCAGAGTGGCAGCAGGACCCTCCATCCCCACCAATCGCTGCTAGGCCTGGCCCACAATAGGCCCCACCCCCTTGACATTGCCACGGTGCCCATGCTCAGGGGGCACCACCCCCCCTGCCGCCCGACACCCTGGGGGCCCTGATTGCCTCCCCCTTCATTCCGGCAGGGTCTCTTGCTAGTTGCCCAAATAACGAGGAGCTAGTGTGAACCCCGCCGGAATGAAGTACTCCTGGCGGGGTGGGAGATTCAATCGGGACCTGAAATGTCCCAATAATTAACAAATATACATATTTAAAATACAGAAAAGATTTAAATGACTTACCTGCCTTCCCGCCGGTTTCCAGTGTGGTTTGACCTGCGACTGTTCGCCGGCTCTGGGAGATGCGCATGTGTTCCCGGCGCATGCGCAAATCCCTGTTCAAGGCCGCAGGCGCGCGTCCACAACAACCCGACAGAAAAGTTGCGGGTCGGGATGGGAGAATTGCGGCCTATATTTCTGGTTTACATTTTCTGATTTAGACTCTGGTTGCAATTGTCCCAAAAATGACAAAGTGCCATAATGGCGAGAAAACCGCACTGATCCACGTTAGTCTGTCCAGCATTGACTGGAGCACAATCATCCCACACTTAGAGGGGAATTCTCCCGTCCTGCCAGTCATGGGAATTGTAGTGGTCGGGGGGGGGGGGTGACCTTAGGTGTGATTTTTCAGTTTTGGGGCGAGTGTGGCCAGAAAATCCTGCGTTCAGTCATTTTTTCGGAGAGTGGTGAGTTGTGCACCGATTCTGAGAGGGGCGGGGCCCATACATGCCGGTAAGCCTGACTGCAAAGTGATCAGGTGCTGTTTTGAAAGGGCCCCCCGAACTCTCAGTGCACTGGGAGATCCCCTCCTTCCCCCCCGTGGACATCGGGACTACCCCCCCACACCACTCCCCTCATCAGAAGCACCTTTCCCAACCCCTCCCGATATGGGTTGCTGGCTTCGGGATATTGAGGTCCTCCAAACGAGTCTCCCTTCATGACCCTGAAATGCACCACCCCCAAAATCTCCAATATGCCCCCCCTTTATGACAGCCGTCAAGCCCCCTTCCATGCTCCACTCCTTCATGCTCCACCGCCCCTTCATAGCTCACCCCTGTCATAGCCCCTTTCAGGCTCCACCCCCTTGGCACTGCCCCAGCACACTGGCACTGCCAGGGAGCCAGATGGGCACTACCCAGCCATGCCCCTGATCCCACCTCAATGTCCTCTGAGCCCCCCAACATAACCATCACACCTGGTCTCATCTAGTAGGGACCAGTAATGATTCTCACCGGGCTCGCGCCATGCCTGAGGGTCGGAAGATGCTGGGAGAATCCGGCTTCTCCCAGATTCTGGGCCAAGCATATTCAAATGCTACTTTAAATATGCTAATCGTCCTCATGCCCAAATCTGGTTTGTGCCAGTAAAAGAGACCATTCAATTGCAAACTGTTTTGTGCTGGGGGCGTTTTTAGGGCCGCACCCAATTTTCCAGGATCGACGTAATCTGCGCCAGGTGCGGGGAGGTGGGAAAATCGCTCCCTGTGTGTCTCAGTGAAAATTCTTCAATCCGACTGATTGATGAGTGTCGCTGCTGGTTGCCCTGCTCAGACGCCACAGTCTCCTTGTACAGGGTGAACACTCAATTGGACACCCCATGACAACTGACAGCAAATCTATGTTCAGAAGCCTGGGGAGATTTTGTGGATGGTTGTCAGTGTAGAAAATAATGAATGCTATTCCTTTGGCATTGCCTTCACAATCTTGGCCTTTATGTTTACAGCAGTACCATTAGAATATTTTGACCACTCTGTTTTTTTAAAGGTAGAATATTAGCGCCAGTTGAATCAAAAGCCTTTAGACATACATTCAATACATTATTTATATTCATTAAGTATTTGTCATCTTTTAGGTTGTTTAATTTTAACCCCTTCAGTTATCCATGAAACCCTATTCTTTGATGCAGCCGCCTTTTTGATTATAGAAATATAGATTTCCAAGCACAGATCCATTCTTCTTTGCTAGCTTTCCTGCCCAGATATTTTGGGACAGAACACTCTTTATTTGACTGAATTTTGCCCTTTTCCAGACCAACAATATTAACTCTTTGTTTACTCTTTCCATTCTTGCATTCAACTTAATTCTGTTCTGAGAACTAAACCAAATAAAGCTCCTTTTTTGTCATACTTGAAATATGTTGGTCTGAGAAACATTTTTTAGCCATAGTTAATCAGTGGATGTAGTGTTGACCAATTTGACCACTTCTAAAATTTGTTCTTAGGATTGATCAGCACTGGTAAGGGTAGCATTTATTGCCCATCCCCAATTGCCCTTGAAGAGGTTGTGTTGAGCCACTTTCTTGAACTGCTGCAGTCCATGTGTTGCAGGAACATCCAGAGTCCTGCGAGGAAGGGAGTTCGAGGATTTTGATCCAGTCACAGTGAAGGAACGGTGATATAGTTTTAAATTAGGATGGTACGTGACTTAGAGGGAAACTTGCAGACAGTGGTGGTCCCATGCATCTGCTGTCCTTGTCCCAGAGCCCAGGAGTGACTTCCAGGCTGAAATCTAATTTTTGGATTCAGATGGTTTACATACAGAACTACTGGATTTCCAGCGGTGTTGTTGACAGGAAGTGAGGATAAAGTTGATTTCCTTCAGTGTATAAGTGATGGGGTGGCACAACTAGCATGGCTGCCTCACAGCTCCAGGGACCAGGGTTCAATCCAGCCTCAGGTCGCTACCTGTGTGCAGTTTGCACGTTCTCTCCATGTCTGCGTGGATTTCCTCCGGGTGCTCCGGTTTCTTCTCACACTCCAAACATTTGCAGGTTAGGTTGATTGACCATGCTAAATTGCCCCTTAGTGTCAAGGTGACAAGCAGGTCAAATATGTGGGCTCACTGGGATAGGGCCTGGGTGGGATTGTTGTCGATGCTGGCTTAATGGACTGAAAGGCCTCCTTCTGCACTGTAGCAATTCTATGATTCTACGAACCAGTTGGTATAGTTTTCAATAGCTTTTAGAATTAATAAAGCTCGATCCAGTGGTGAACATGTGCAGCAACAGAAACAATTTTGTGTTACAGGACTGAAAAAGAGGAGTGTTTACACATAGCAAATCTAATAGAAAATGACCTGAATTTTCAATAGTGGCAAACTATTCATTCACTCATTACACCTGTACTTGCTCAAAGCGTTATTGTCGGCTTTTCTGGGAGTCAGAAAGCTCAGTTGACTAAATGGCTGGTTCACGATAGAATAGAATCATATAATCCCTGCAGTGCCCATCGAGCCTGCACTAACTGCAATCCCTCCCAGGCCCTATCCCCACAACCCCACATATTCATCCCGTTAGACCCCCTGACACTCAGGGGCAATTTAGCATGGTCAATCAACCTAACCCGCACATCTTTGGACTGTGGGAGGAAACCGGAGCACCAGGAGGAAACCCACGCAGACACGGGCGGTATGTGTAAACTCCACACAGACAGTGACCCGAGGTTGGAATTGAACCAGCTAACCAATGTGCCCCTGTGCTGCCCCAAATGATGCAGAGTGATGCCAACAGCGTGGGTTCAATTCCTGTACTGGATGAGGTTATTCATGAAGGCCTCCCTCCCCCCACCGTCTCAACCTTGTCCCTCATCTGAGGTGTGCTGACCTTCAGGCTAAATCACCACCAGTCTCCCCTCAATGTGGAGAGGCGCCTATGGTCATCTGGCACTACTAATGTGCATAGCAGCCCAGCTCAGGAGCTGCTCACCACAGTCAGCCCTCAACTCTAGTGACCCTCACTTTACTGACCCTTGCACCACCCTACAGCTTCAACAAAGGGGGATTTGCAAGCACTGAGCAATCCCCTGGCTACTGATTGCCTCACTTCATCCCAACAAGTGTGTGCTCCCCAAGGAGCTCTGGCACCCTAAAGCCTTGCCACACACACCAAAGTATGCCATACATGCCACACTTGCATTTGCATCATGAAATGCTCTGTCACTGAGGAAATGTGAGGATTTCCATGCCTATTTCCCATGATCTTTTCTTGTGTTTCCAACAGGTCCCAGTGGTAGACAACAAACGACCTAGGAGTCTAGGAAATCAAGGAGGGAAAGCAGTAACACACTGGGCACCAGACATGTGCAGCTTAGTAGGTCCATGTGTGGCTTTAGAGTTGGGCACTGGGTGATGAGCACAGCACTAGTGTGCAGGAGGAAGTATCTGAGGCAGAGGCGTCTATCCCCCCTAGAGGAGAGAGGACAATCACAGTGATGCTTCACGGGACAGTGGAGAAGGGCCTCGGAAGTCACAGTTTGGGACTCAGTACTTAGAGCAGCAGCAGTAGCAGATGTGTGGCCATCCGGTAGAGTTCCCTGAGACCTTATGTGCTGTGAATGGAGGAGTCCATGGTGTAGATGAGCTCCACCATGTCTTGTGGATTCCAGCACATGAACTCCTCCCATGAGACAGTGGCCAACTTCATGGAGCAGCACATGCAGCAGCACTGAGATGCATAAATGACTCGTGTGCTATTCTGCACAGGGTACATGTCCCTCTCCGTAGCTAGGACCAGACAGCTGAGAGTTTGGACTGGAGAATTTAGAGCCTGGGCCGGACAGTTCACAGCCTGGACCGGACAGTTCAGAGCCTGGGCCGGACAGTTCAGAGCCTGGGCCGGACAGTTCAGAGCCTGGGCCGGACAGTTCAGAGCCTGGGCCGGACAGTTCAGAGCCTGGGCCGGACAGTTCAGAGCCTGGGCCGGACAGTTCAGAGCCTGGGCCGGACAGTTCAGAGCCTGGACCGGACAGTTCAGAGCCTGGACCGGACAGTTCAGAGCCTGGACCGGACAGTTCAGAGCCTGGACCGGACAGTTCAGAGCCTGGACCGGACAGTTCAGAGACTGGGCCGGACAGTTCAGAGCCTGGACCGGACAGTTCAGAGACTGGGCCGGACAGTTCAGAGCCTGGGCCGGACGGTTCAGAGCCTGGGCCGGACGGTTCAGAGCCTGGACCGGACGGTTCAGAGCCTGGACCGGACAGTTCAGAGACTGGACCGGACAGTTCAGAGACTGGGCCGGACAGTTCCGAGACTGGACTGGACAGTTCCGAGACTGGACTGGACAGTTCACAGCCTGGGCCGGACAGTTCAGAGCCTGGACCGGACTGTTCAGAGTCTGGACCGGACAGTTCAGAGCCTGGACCGGACAGTTCAGAGTCTGGACCGGACAGTTCAGAGTCTGGGCCGGACAGTTCAGAGTCTGGACCGGACAGTTCAGAGTCTGGGCCGGACAGTTCAGAGTCTGGGCCGGACAGTTCAGAGCCTGAACAGGACTGTTCGGAGACTGGACCGGACAGTTCCGAGACTGGGCCGGACAGTTCCGAGACTGGACTGGACAGTTCCGAGACTGGACTGGACAGTTCACAGCCTGGATCGGACAGTTCAGAGACTGGGCCGGACAGTTCAGAGCCTGGACCGGACAGTTCAGAGCCTGGAACGGACAGTTCAGAGCCTGAACTGGACAGTTCGGAGACTGGACCGGACAGTTCCGAGACTGGGCCGGACAGTTCCGAGACTGGACTGGACAGTTCCGAGACTGGACCGGGCAGTTCCGAGACTGGGCCGGACAGTTCAGAGACTGGACTGGACAGTTCCGAGACTGGACTGGACAGTTCACAGCCTGGGCCGGACAGTTCAGAGACTGGGCCGGACAGTTCAGAGCCTGGACCGGACAGTTCAGAGCCTGGACCGGACAGTTCACAGCCTGGGCCGGACAGTTCACAGCCTGGATCGGACAGTTCAGAGACTGGGCCGGACAGTTCAGAGACTGGGCCGGACAGTTCAGAGCCTGGACCGGGCAGTTCAGAGACTGGGCCGGACAGTTCAGAGACTGGACTGGACAGTTCCGAGACTGGACTGGACAGTTCACAGCCTGGGCCGGACAGTTCACAGCCTGGATCGGACAGTTCAGAGACTGGGCCGGACAGTTCAGAGCCTGGGCCGGACAGTTCAGAGACTGGACCGGACTGTTCAGAGACTGGACCGGACAGTTCCGAGACTGGACTGGACAGTTCCGAGACTGGACTGGACAGTT
The DNA here is from genome assembly GCF_964213995.1 of Mustelus asterias. NCBI lineage: Eukaryota > Metazoa > Chordata > Chondrichthyes > Carcharhiniformes > Triakidae > Mustelus > Mustelus asterias. Next base: position 77,347,834 of record NC_135809.1, read on the forward strand.
CACAGCCTGGGCCGGACAGTTCACAGCCTGGATCGGACAGTTCAGAGACTGGGCCGGACAGTTCAGAGCCTGGGCCGGACAGTTCAGAGACTGGACCGGACGGTTCAGAGCCTGGACCGGACGGTTCAGAGCCTGGACCGGACAGTTCAGAGACTGGACCGGACAGTTCAGAGACTGGACCGGACAGTTCAGAGCCTGGACCGGACAGTTCAGAGCCTGGACCGGACAGTTCAGAGCCTGGACCGGACAGTTCAGAGCCTGGACCGGACAGTTCAGAGCCTGGACCGGACAGTTCAGAGTCTGGACCGGACAGTTCAGAGCCTGGACCGGACAGTTCAGAGCCTGGGCCGGGCAGTTCAGAGCCTGGGCCGGGCAGTTCAGAGCCTGGGCCGGGCAGTTCAGAGCCTGGAGCGGACAGTTCAGAGTCTGGAGCGGACAGTTCAGAGTCTGGACCGGACAGTTCAGAGCCTGAACTGGACAGTTCAGAGCCTGAACTGGACAGTTCGGAGACTGGACCGGACAGTTCAGAGCCTGGACCGGACAGTTCAGAGCCTGGACCGGACAGTTCAGAGCCTGGGCCGGACAGTTCAGAGCCTGGGCTGGACAGATCAGAGCCTGGACCGGACAGTTCAGAGCCTGGACCGGACAGTTCAGAGCCTGGACTGGACAGTTCAGAGCCTGGACCGGACAGTTCAGAGCCTGGACCGGACAGTTCAGAGCCTGAACTGGACAGTTCGGAGACTGGACCGGACAGTTCAGAGCCTGGGCCGGGCAGTTCAGAGCCTGGACCAGACAGTTCAGAGCCTGGATCGGACAGTTCAGAGCCTGGGCCGGGCAGTTCAGAGACTGGGCCGGACAGTTCAGAGACTGGGCCGGACAGTTCAGAGCCTGGGCCGGGCAGTTCAGAGCCTGGACCGGACAGTTCAGAGCCTGGGCCGGGCAGTTCAGAGCCTGGGCCGGGCAGTTCAGAGCCTGGACCGGACAGTTCAGAGCCTGGACCGGACAGTTCAGAGTCTGGACCGGACAGTTCAGAGCCTGAACTGGACAGTTCGGAGACTGGACCGGACAGTTCCGAGACTGGGCCGGACAGTTCCGAGACTGGACTGGACAGTTCCGAGACTGGACTGGACAGTTCACAGCCTGGGCCGGACAGTTCACAGCCTGGATCGGACAGTTCAGAGACTGGGCCGGACAGTTCAGAGCCTGGACCGGGCAGTTCAGAGACTGGGCCGGACAGTTCAGAGACTGGACTGGACAGTTCCGAGACTGGACTGGACAGTTCACAGCCTGGGCCGGACAGTTCACAGCCTGGATCGGACAGTTCAGAGACTGGGCCGGGCAGTTCAGAGCCTGGACCGGACAGTTCAGAGACTGGACCGGACAGTTCCGAGACTGGGCCGGACAGTTCCGAGACTGGACTGGACAGTTCCGAGACTGGACTGGACAGTTCACAGCCTGGGCCGGACAGTTCAGAGCCTGGACCGGACTGTTCAGAGTCTGGACCGGACAGTTCAGAGCCTGGACCGGACAGTTCAGAGTCTGGACCGGACAGTTCAGAGTCTGGGCCGGACAGTTCAGAGTCTGGACCGGACAGTTCAGAGTCTGGGCCGGACAGTTCAGAGTCTGGGCCGGACAGTTCAGAGCCTGAACAGGACTGTTCGGAGACTGGACCGGACAGTTCCGAGACTGGGCCGGACAGTTCCGAGACTGGACTGGACAGTTCCGAGACTGGACTGGACAGTTCACAGCCTGGATCGGACAGTTCAGAGACTGGGCCGGACAGTTCAGAGCCTGGACCGGACAGTTCAGAGCCTGGAACGGACAGTTCAGAGCCTGAACTGGACAGTTCGGAGACTGGACCGGACAGTTCCGAGACTGGGCCGGACAGTTCCGAGACTGGACTGGACAGTTCCGAGACTGGACCGGGCAGTTCCGAGACTGGGCCGGACAGTTCAGAGACTGGACTGGACAGTTCCGAGACTGGACTGGACAGTTCACAGCCTGGGCCGGACAGTTCAGAGACTGGGCCGGACAGTTCAGAGCCTGGACCGGACAGTTCAGAGCCTGGACCGGACAGTTCACAGCCTGGGCCGGACAGTTCACAGCCTGGATCGGACAGTTCAGAGACTGGGCCGGACAGTTCAGAGACTGGGCCGGACAGTTCAGAGCCTGGACCGGGCAGTTCAGAGACTGGGCCGGACAGTTCAGAGACTGGACTGGACAGTTCCGAGACTGGACTGGACAGTTCACAGCCTGGGCCGGACAGTTCACAGCCTGGATCGGACAGTTCAGAGACTGGGCCGGACAGTTCAGAGCCTGGGCCGGACAGTTCAGAGACTGGACCGGACTGTTCAGAGACTGGACCGGACAGTTCCGAGACTGGACTGGACAGTTCCGAGACTGGACTGGACAGTTCACAGCCTGGGCCGGACAGTTCACAGCCTGGATCGGACAGTTCAGAGACTGGGCCGGACAGTTCAGAGCCTGGGCCGGACAGTTCAGAGACTGGACCGGACTGTTCAGAGACTGGACCGGACAGTTCCGAGACTGGACTGGACAGTTCCGAGACTGGACTGGACAGTTCACAGCCTGGACCGGACAGTTCAGAGTCTGGACCGGACAGTTCAGAGACTGGACCGGACAGTTCAGAGCCTGAACTGGACAGTTCGGAGACTGGACCGGACAGTTCCGAGACTGGACTGGACAGTTCACAGCCTGGGCCGGACAGTTCACAGCCTGGATCGGACAGTTCAGAGACTGGGCCGGACAGTTCAGAGACTGGGCCGGACAGTTCAGAGCCTGGACCGGGCAGTTCAGAGACTGGGCCGGACAGTTCAGAGCCTGGACCGGGCAGTTCAGAGACTGGGGCGGACAGTTCAGAGCCTGGACCGGGCAGTTCAGAGACTGGGCCGGACAGTTCAGAGCCTGGACCGGGCAGTTCAGAGACTGGACCGGACAGTTCCGAGACTGGACTGGACAGTTCCGAGACTGGACTGGACAGTTCACAGCCTGGGCCGGACAGTTCACAGCCTGGATCGGACAGTTCAGAGACTGGGCCGGACAGTTCAGAGCCTGGGCCGGACAGTTCAGAGACTGGACCGGACAGTTCCGAGACTGGGCCGGACAGTTCCGAGACTGGACTGGACAGTTCCGAGACTGGACTGGACAGTTCACAGCCTGGACCGGACAGTTCACAGCCTGGACCGGACAGTTCACAGCCTGGACCGGACAGTTCAGAGTCTGGACCGGACAGTTCAGAGTCTGGGCCGGACAGTTCAGAGTCTGGGCCGGACAGTTCAGAGTCTGGACCGGACAGTTCAGAGACTGGACCGGACAGTTCAGAGACTGGGCCGGACAGTTCAGAGCCTGGACTGGGCAGTTCAGAGCCTGGACCGGACAGTTCGGAGACTGGACCGGACAGTTCAGACCCTGGGCTGGAACGTTCAGAGCCTGGACCGGACTGTTCAGAGACTGGACCGGACAGTTCCGAGACTGGGCCGGACAGTTCCGAGACTGGACTGGACAGTTCCGAGACTGGACTGGACAGTTCACAGCCTGGGCCGGACAGTTCACAGCCTGGATCGGACAGTTCAGAGACTGGGCCGGACAGTTCAGAGCCTGGGCCGGACGGTTCAGAGACTGGGCCGGACAGTTCAGAGCCTGGACCGGACAGTTCAGAGCCTGGACCGGACAGTTCGGAGACTGGACCGGACAGTTCAGAGCCTGGGCTGGAACGTTCAGAGCCTGGACCGGACTGTTCAGAGACTGGACCGGACAGTTCCGAGACTGGGCCGGACAGTTCCGAGACTGGACTGGACAGTTCCGAGACTGTACTGGACAGTTCACAGCCTGGACCGGACAGTTCAGAGCCTGGAGCGGACAGTTCAGAGCCTGGACCGGACAGTTCAGAGCCTGAACCGGACAGTTCGGAGACTGGACCGGACTGTTCCGAGACTGGACCGGACAGTTCCGAGACTGGGCCGGACAGTTCCGAGACTGGACTGGACAGTTCCGAGACTGTACTGGACAGTTCACAGCCTGGACCGGACAGTTCAGAGCCTGGACCGGACTGTTCAGAGCCTGGGCCGGACAGTTCAGAGACTGGGCCGGACAGTTCACAGCCTGGATCGGACAGTTCAGAGACTGGGCCGGACAGTTCAGAGCCTGGAGTTGACAGTTCTGAGCCTGGGCTGGACAGATCAGAGCCTGGGCTGGACTGTTCAGAGCCTGGACCGGACAGTTCAGAGCTTGGACCGGACTGTTCAGAGCCTGGACCGGACAGTTCAGAGCTTGGACCGGACAGTTCAGAGACTGGGCCGGACAGTTCAGAGCCTGGACCGGACTGTTCAGAGCCTGGACCGGACTGTTCAGAGACTGGACCGAACAGTTCAGAGACTGGGCCGGACAGTTCAGAGCCTGGACCGGACAGTCCAGAGCCTGAGCATTGATGTCTGTGGAGGGCGTGTGGAGCCAAAGACCCTGAACTGGACACTCTCACAGGTGGCGTAGTGGTGGCTTGAGGGAATGCCATCAATGCCTCAACCATATATCCTCTCACATCATTGGGAAAGCACACCATAACATTGTCCCATTATTAAAAAAGAGAGGTAGGGATAGCCCAGGAAACTAAAGGCCAGTCAATTCTACCTCAGTGGTGGGGAAGTTTCAATAAGTAATTCTGGGGGACAGCATATATCTGTACTTGGATAGACACAGATGAATCCAAAGTAGTTAGGGGAAGGTTGTGTTTGATAAATTTAATCACATTTTTTGAGGAGGTAATCAGCCATATTGATGAGTGCAATGCACCTGATGTGGTCTATGTGGACTTGAGCAAAGCTAAAGATGCGGATTAATCCGAGATAGTCAGCACGGATTCGTGAAGGGCAAGTCGTGCCTCACAAATTTGATAGAATTTTTTGAGGAGGTAACTAAGTGTGTTGATGAAGGTAGGGCAGTTGATGTCATATACATGGATTTTAGTAAGGCGTTTGATAAGGTCCCCCATGGTCGGCTTATGATGAAAGTGAGGAGGTGTGGGATAGAGGGAAAGTTGGCCGATTGGATAGGTAACTGGCTGTCTGACCGAAGACAGAGGGTGGTGGTCGATGGAAAATTTTCGGATTGGAGGCAGGTTGCTAGCGGTGTGCCACAGGGATCAGTGCTTGGTCCTCTGCTCTTTGTGATTTTTATTAATGACTTAGAGGAGGGGGCTGAAGGGTGGATCAGTAAATTTGCTGATGACACCAAGATTGGTGGAGTAGTGGATGAGGTGGAGGGCTGTTGTAGGCTGCAAAGAGACATAGATAGGATGCAAAGCTGGGCTGAAAAATGGCAAATGGAGTTTAACCCTGATAAATGTGAGGTGATTCATTTTGGTAGGACAAATTTAAATGTGGATTACAGGGTCAAAGGTAGGGTTCTGAAGACTGTGGAGGAACAGAGAGATCTTGGGGTCCATATCCACAGATCTCTAAAGGTTGCCAGTCAAGTGGATAGAGCTGTGAAGAAGGCCTATAGTGTGTTAGCTTTTATTAACAGGGGGTTGGAGTTTAAGAGCCGTGGGGTTATGCTGCAACTGTACAGGACCTTGGTGAGACCACATTTGGAATATTGTGTGCAGTTCTGGTCACCTCACTATAAGAAGGATGTGGAAGCGCTGGAAAGAGTACAGAGGAGATTTACCAGGATGCTGCCTGGTTTGGAGGGTAGGTCATATGAGGAAAGGTTGAGGGAGCTAGGGCTGTTCTCTCTGGAGCGGAGGAGGCTGAGGGGAGACTTAATAGAGGTGTATAAAATGATGAAGGGGATAGATAGAGTGAACGTTCAAAGACTATTTCCTCGGGTGGATGGAGCTATTACAAGGGGGCATAACTATAGGGTTCGTGGTGGGAGATACAGGACGGATATCAGAGGTAGGTTCTTTACGCAGAGAGTGGTTGGGGTGTGGAATGGACTGCCTGCAGTGATAGTGGAGTCAGACACTTTAGAAACATTTAAGCGGTTATTGGATAGGCACATGGAGCACACCAGGATGATAGGGAGTGGGATAGCTTGATCTTGGTTTCAGATAAAGCTCGGCACAACATCGTGGGCCGAAGGGCCTGTTCTGTGCTGTACTGTTCTAAAAAAAAAGTAAGGGCCCATGACAAAGTGTACACTTGATCCAAAATTGGCTTAGAGGCAGGAAGCAGAGGGTGATGATAGAGGAATGTTTCTGTGACTGGAAGTCTGTTTTCAGTGGGGTTCCACAAGGCTTGGAGCTAGGATCCTTGCTGTTTGTGGTGTACATTAATAATTTGGACTTAAATATAGGGGTATGATCAAGAAGTTCATGGATGACATGAAAGTTGGTAGGATAGTAAATAATGAAGATGATAGTCATAGACTACAGGAAGATATCAATGGACTGATGGTGTGTAGAGCCCAAATGGAATTCAATCTGGAAAAGTGTGAGGTAATGCACTTCGGGAGCGCTAACAAGGCAAAGGATTACACCATGATAAATGGTAGGACCTGGAAAGCACAGAAGGTCAGAGGGACCTTGGAGTCCATATCCACAGATCCCTGAAGGTAGCAGGGCTGCTAGACAGGGTGGTTAAGAAGGCATATGGGATACTTGCCTTTATTAGCTGAGGCATAGAATAGAAGAGCAATGAGGTCATGCTGGAACTGCATAAAACACTAGTTAGGCCACAACTGGATTACTGTAGTGCAGTTTGGTCACCACATTATTGGAAGGATGTGACTGCACTGGAGAGGGTGCAGAGGAGACTTACCAGGATCCTGGGCTGGAGGGTCTGAGCCATGAGGAAAGGCTGGATAGGCTGAGACTGTTTTCCTTGGAGCAGCGAAAATTGAGAGAGGACCTGATAGGGGCATAGATAGGGTGAACAGGAAGATACTTTTTCCATTAGTAGAAGGGTCAATAACCCGGGCGGGGGGGGGGGGGGGGGGGGGGCATAGATTTAAGGTAAGAGGTAGAAGGCTAAGAGGGGAGTTGAGGAGAAACTTTTTCACTCAGAGGGTGGTGGGTGTCTGGAACTCGCTGCCTGAAAGGGTGGTTGAGAGAGAAACTCTTGTAACATTTAAGAAGTATTTAGATATTCACTTGCACTGCCGTAACCTCTCGGGCCAAGCGCTGGAAAATCGATTAGTGTAGTTAAATTTTTGTTGGCCAGCATGGACTCAATAGGTTGAATGGCCTCCTTCTGTAAGCTGTGTCAATGGGTGTTCAAGAGGAGGCGCAGGATTCTGTGCAGCTTCCAGTGACAATTACTGCCCCTACATACTGGTGAAGTACTGCATAGGAGTCTGCATGTTCACTTGACACCATGTCACTTTGATAGCTGAGTGAATCACTTTTAGAAATGTATTTAGGGATGTGGGTGCCCCTTGCTGGGCCCATCTCTAATTGCCCTAAATGGCTGGCTAGGCCATTTCAGAATCAAACATATTGCTCTGGAGTTACATATAGGCCAGAACAAAGAAGAATATTAGTCAACAGAATTGACAATGGCTTCAAGGGGACTTTAATTCCACGTTGTTTTTTATTGAATTCAAATTTCACCATCTGCTGTGGTGGAATTCAAACCCAGGTCTCCAGAACCTGGGTCGCTGGTTACTAAACCAGTGACAATACCACTATGCCACCGCCTGCCAGCTAACACAGTGGTGTGTTATACATGTATTTGGTAGATAAGTTGTTTCATTCACTACTGAAGCAAGTTATCTGGGTTCCGCAATGGTTTGCATGCTATTTACAGCCCTATATCAGTATTTATAATGTAAGCAAATAATATCAAGTTCTCATCAGTGTCAGTAGACACTGCAGCCAATAGTCAATGTATATTTGATGAGGGAATTGTGAAGAATGTTGTCTGATCGCCCTCCATGTGAAGGCTCAGGCCTCGTTCAGTGCAAGCATGTGTTCCATCATCAGCTCCTCAGGGTCCCTCAGCTGAACTGTTGCTGGATCAGTAAATCCCTTACAACAATGGCATCCTGTATAGGCCCTCTCTACATTCCAGATTCTTCTGGTGCCGTGTCTCTGAGGTTCACCCTACACATCTGAGTTCTCTTCCTCTGAGTCTCCTGCCTATTCTTCTCCACCTTCCCTTTCCACAGTCAACAAGGGAGCTTCTTTGCACTCTTTCTCCTGAAGCACTACACCCCTCTGCTGTGCCACAACGTGCAGCATGTAGCACATGATGACAATGCGGGAGACCCTGGCAAGAATGGATTGTAGAGCCCCATCACAGCAGTCAAGGCATCAAAACCTTATTTGAGCAGATTGACGGCCTGCACTATGCTGGGGCTCAATTTGAGGATCTTGCAGGAGAGTTAGAAGCCATCTCCTAAGAGAGCATACCCCTTGTTACCCAGAATCGAACCTGTAGATGGCTATTCTGAGGAGACAATTCATTACGGGGCACAGATGTCAGTCACTATTTCCCCGGACAGTCAAAGTCTCCTCCCTCACTGGCGCTAAGACATCTCCAGGTAGCTGAGTCTGTTGCAGTAGACCTGGTGCTCAAGGTATTCTTGGCCCCTCTCCCTTGGTTTCAGCTCCAGAGCTATGGCCTCTTGCTGCCCAGGAACTCTTCCTCGCAGCACATGACGTTGCTGTTCGCTTCCTCAATGGCCTATAGGTGTGAGGGAGTGAACTTTCTTCAGTGGCAGAATTCTTTTCTTAAGGTGGACCTTCTGGAAACCTGGCTGGGCAGTGGGGGTAGGTAGAGTGCTCTTTCAGAGAGCCAGTGCAGACTAGAAGGGCAAAAAGGTCTCCTTCTGTTTTTAAAAAGAGATACAGTTACTCTACCACCTAAAGGACAAGGACAGCAGATGCAGGGGAACACCACCACCTGCAAGTTCTCCTCCCCAAGCCACCCACCATTCTGACTTGGAATTTTATAACCGTTCATTCACTGGCACTGGATTAAAATCCTGGAACTCCCTTCCAAATGGAACTGTATAGGAATAGCCACACCAGATGGACTGCTGTGATTCTAGAAGGTGGTTCACCACCACCTCATTCAGGAAATTAGGGATGAGCAATCTCACATCTAGTCAATGAACATGAAATAAAAATTTTATCTTCAAAATTTGGCATTGATCCTTACTTGGTTATCTCTGTGGTTTTCCTGAAAATACATTTTGATAGTTAATGTTGAGATGCAAGGAAATATTCACTGAAGGTTCAAGGTATATTAGAAGCCCTGATAACATGACTCACTTTTAAATCTACTATTTCCAATGAAGCAGAAAAACAACAAACACTAGATGGTGCTCAAAGACTATAACTTCAGTACAGCCAAACACTATGTTCCAAATCAGTCCCATTTTGTCACAACATCGCACTGCAAAGAACTCCTGGCAAATCAACAACTACATTAATCTTTTCATTTTGTGAATCCTCTCGGTCAGTCTTTGAATTATAAGGTGGAACAGGGCACCTACAAGCCATGTAGGGGCAGCACACTGGTTAGCGTTGGTTAGCACTGCTGCCTCACAGCGCCAGAACTCAGGTTCAATTCTGGCCTCGGGTCACTGTCTGTGTGGAGTTTGCACTTTCTCCTCATATCTGCGTGGGTTTCCTCCCACAGTCCAAAGATGTGCAGGTTAGGTTGACTGGCCATAGTAAATTCTCTCTGGTGTCAGGGAGATTAGCAGGGTAAAAGTGTGGGGTTATGGGAATAGGGCCTGGGTGGGATGTGGTTGGTACAGATTTAATGGGCCAAATGGCCTCCTTCTGTACTGTAGGGATACTAGGGATCCTATGTAGGTCTTTTGGAAGTGCAGGCTCTGATCCCCATCAGTGATGCCATGCCAATGAACCCAGGTTGTTCAAGTTGGCACTAAGCAGAAGTTAGGATCATTAGAAACTTTACGTAAGTGCCCTCAGACAGCAATTCAATTTAAACTGATTTCATATCTACAGTCTATTTCAGGTTAAAGTATTTCAGTCACAGCTTTAAAGCTACTTAATGCTGCACTGTTTTCTGTGTGAATGTGTGGTGAAGGTTGTGAAATTCAGGTGGTCAAGAAGATTTGAAGAAGATTCAACCCGTGCAGATCTGAACACCTACAAGGGACAGATTTTCAGGACATTTTTCAGAACATTTCACCCATGTTTGTTTCAAATCATGAGAATAGTTAAATGATGAGATTGAAGCAAACTATTTGGAAATAAGCACAGTATTAGAGGACACAAGTACAAATTCATTAGTCTGAACAAAGGTTAGAGATTACAAAAAAAGAAAATGCTGGAGAAACTCAGCAGATCTGACTGCATCTGTCGAGAGAATAGAGCCAATGTTTCAGCTATTCTCACAGAACACCACAGGTACTGTCAGACCTGCTGAGATTTTCCAGCATTTTCTGCTTTTCTTTCAGATTCTAGCATCTGCAGTATTTTGCTTTTATCTAAAGATTAGAGATTAGTCAGGTTTGGGATATGTGAAACATGCTCCTGGAAAAATTAGGTGATTCAGGTCAAATTACATTTCCAATGGGATTATGCTGAATTTACGTCTGTTGAGAAAAGATATCTGAGATTAAATTCACTGCCTGCTGATTTTTCTTCTGGGGGATGGGGGTGGAGGGGGGGAGGGGAGAAAAGTACTTTTCATTGACAGAAGGATTAACAGGTGAGGTAGGCAAAGATGAGGATGACTTTGTTCTTGTAGTAACGAGTCTAACAACACCAGGTTAAAGTTCAACAGGTTTATTTGGTAGCAAACGCCACTAGCTTTCGGAGCGCTGCTCCTTCGTCAAGTGAGTGGGAGATTTGTTCTTGTAGCACATACTCCAGAGGATATTCAACTGCTTTTTGATTGCCATGCCCTAGCCTCAGAATGCTTTGGCCTTACAATAAGTCTGAAGATGGCAGAGATCTTACATCTACACACCCCTGGCCATATATTCCAAGACCCCACAGTCACTATGAACAACACACCCTTCCATTCAATGCAGAGGTTTCTCTCCAATAACACTATGCTAGATGACAAATCAACCATCACCTGGCACAAACAAGCTAAACACTTACCAGGCTCACTGCAGACTTTGGAAAGAACATGGAGTTTGTCTCAGAACAGTCTGTCAGCCAGTGGTCCTTACATCATTTCTTCACAGGTGTGAGACTTGGACAATCCACCAGAAACAACTAGAAGCATTCTATCTTTGCTATCTGAGATATATTTTCAACATCAGGTGGCAGGACAAAATCCCCAACATTGAAGTTCCTGCAAAGTGCTACATACCTGGCATCGAGAGTATATTCATCAGAGGTTAGCTAGACAGGGTTGGTCATGTGATTTGCATGGCGGATTCCAAAAGGTTACATTCTACAGTCAGCACGGGAACCCATACCACAGGACGTCCCAAACCGAAAGCCATCTCAGAGCTTGCAAGCTGGATCCCAATACATGGAAAAAACAACCTTTGACAGACCCAAATACAGAAACCTCTACATCATCAAGTAATTTTGACATTTGAAGAGAACAGAGTCAGGTGTCTTCAGCACAAGTGAGCACAGCGCAAAGCTAATGCCTCCATTCATCCCTCTAAAACTGACTTCATTTACAGTATTTGCAATCGGTCTAGTCAGACCTAAGGTGACTTTCTAAACTCAACATGTTCTTTTTTAGAAGCCACTTGTCTCTAGTAATAACATAAATTATTTTTGTTTATTGCCCAAATGAATGTAGAAGTAGATAACAGTTTATTTACTGTCTGGAGAGATATGCACTCAGTCAAGGCAGCAATAAAGCCTTTAGAACTTCTATCTGGCATGACACCAATGCTGACTACAGCCTAATAAAAGCAAAGTTGTCGATGACATATCTAGAGGCAGACTACCTTCCCAGGAAGCTGACAGCTACTTCTCAGAAGTTTTATATTCGTCTCCCTTTCCACTCCCACATAAATAAAATGTATATTTCCAAACGAGTGGTAACAGAAACTCAGTTTACATTCATAACATCTGACCTAAAATTGACATGAAGATATAAAATACAGAAATGTTTCAGTGTGGAGAAAGATTAATATTTTTCTGCCATACTAATGAAACACAAGGAAAGAATGATACTCCTATATCTCATGGAGTCTGCCATGAGGAAGAATACCTTTTATAAACTGCCTTTCAATGACGCACACAGCACAATTTTCCCCAGACATGCTCTTTCCCCTCAAACTCACCCATATTTCAGGCTGATGCCTCCACCAGTCCCAGTGACCCAGCCCAAATGATAAAACTGCTTGCAGAGCTCTGGAATCAGGTTTCGTGGATGTTCCTTTTCCTGCAGAAACAATTGAAGATCTTTTAGCTTCTGGAATGATCCAGTTAAAAGGCTGTATGGTGAAGTAGAGAACTTAGGTGAAGGAAGCTACATGAATAGGGGGGGCTTCTTCACGCAGAGAGTGGTGGGAGTGTGGAATGAGCTGCCGGATAAAGTGGTAAATGGTTAATGGTAAGTGGTTAACTTTTAACATTTAAGAAAAACTTGGACGGGCTCATGGGGGAGAGGGGTGTGGAGGGATATGGTCCAAGTGCAGGTCAGTGGGACTAGGCAAAAAATGGTTCGGCACAAACAAGAAGGGCCTAAAGGCCTGTTTCTGAGCTGTAATTTTCTATGGTTCCAATACTAATGTGGGTTTGTGAGTGCTATTAAATTGCTAAGTATGTCAAGTGCTTCATTTTTGGGCATCACCATCCCCTGTGATGCCTCCAGATAGCACCTCAATAGGATTTCCTATGGGCAGTCTCCACTTCTGCCATTAGATGGAGCATCGGAGCTGAACTTCCCAAAGCTAACCCAGAATTAAACAGGTTCAGGGATTTCATAGCCCCAGTATGCAACAAATCTTACAGCCTCCTTGCCTGGATATTGCAGTAGGCTTAAAGATTTATTAAATACTTAATTTTTATATGTCACAACTTTCTTTACCATAGCATCATTTTGCTATGATCAGCTTTCTTGGACTGGCCTGATGCACATTTGATTACAATTTCTATGCCTTTCCAGTTGATTTTAAATGACTTTTAAACCATTTCTCAATGCTTCAATTCACTTTACACACAAGTAGATACTGTGTATATTAATTTGAATTTCAATGCATGCTGAATACTGCTCATTTACAAATCATTTAAAAAATAGCATACTTTAACATTTTTTTGATATGAACATACTAATTAGGAGTAGGCCACTTGGCCCTTGAGCCTGCTCCTCCATTCAGTAAGATCATGGCTAATCTGATTTTAACCTCAACTCCACATTCCTGCCAATCCGATAACCTTTCACCCCCTTGCTAATCAAGAACCTATCCACCTCTGCCTTAAAAATATTCAAAGACTTTGCTTCCACTGGTTTTTCAGGAAGAGTTCCACTACCCTGAGAGAAAAGAAATCTCCTCATCACTCTCTAAAATGGGCAACGCCATATTTTTTAAACAGTGACCTGAGTTCTAGATTCTCCAAGGGGAAACATCTTTTCCACAATCACCCTCTCAATACCCATCAGTATTTTACACGTTTCAATCAAGTTGCCTCTGACTATTCTAAATTCCAGCCTTGCCTATCCAATCTTTCCTCAGAAGACAACCTGCCCATTCCAGGTATTAGTCTAGTAAACCTTTGCTGAACTGCTTCCAATGCATTTACATCCTTCCTTAAATAGGAGATCAATATTGTACAAAGTACTCCAGGGGGCGATTCTCCCAGCTCACTGTGGAGGCCGTTTCGTGGGCCAACCCGCTGGGCACCACGGCCTCCGCGTATGTCCGGCAGCCGGATTTCCAGCACCGTCAGCTCCGCGCCGATTGAATAAATAATGCAAGTCTGAATTTGAATCCAATTTAAGTGCCATTAGCGGGCCTGGGACTGAAATCTCCCCCCCACCCAGCATGGAGTGGTTCACTCCAGAGGGTCGGGTGCTGGGGGATGGCGGGGGTCATCCCTGGGAATTGCCACTCTGGACGCCCTGTAATGCTCAAGGGGGCATCTTGGCACTACCCAGGCATGGTCAGTGTCAAGGGTTGGGGCTTAATGGGGGCGAGGCCTGAGGGGGGGGCAGGGCCTCTGGTGAGTGATTGGTGGGGTGGGCGGGTCCCGCTGTCACTCTGTATTTGGGCTGAGTGACAGAGGGCTGGCCATCGGAGTGGGGGGGGGGGGGGGCTCAGGGCTGCAGAGGAGGGATCAGAGGGAGGTATCAGGAGATCGGGGCTGCGGCAAGGGGGTGAACATCGAGGCCGGCTGGGGGTTCGAGGCTGGCCCAGGCATGTTTGGGGAGGCCAGCCATTGGGCCATGAGGGGGGGGGGGGGGGAGGAGTCGCATGGGCGGCGATGCAGGGGTTGCGGTACATGGTTGTGGGCAGTGCGGAGCTACTGCGCATGCGCCAATCTCTGCTCTGACAGATCGGTCATGCACAGTGGCCCGCTCAGCGCTATGCTGCCAGCCTCTCCAGCAGGAATATGCTCTGTATAACTGAAGCATAACCTCCCTACTTTTGTATTCAATTTCTCTTGCAATAAACAATAATATTTTAATAGCTTTCCTAATTACTTGCCGGACCTGCATACTAGCCTTCAGGATTATTAGATAATTCATTTAATATTTTACTATATTACATTTATCATTTTTTGATTTAACTCCATTAAACTTTATTAATATGATTTTTATCTGATATCTTAATTGTAATTTAAACTTTTCATTTATTATTATGTGTAGATGGCATCTTTTAAATAGTTATATCATTTTAAATTATCAGTTAATCAGTTGTAAATTATCAGTTAAATTAATGCATTTAAGATAACAAAGACAATGAGTGAATAAATAACACTGCAATACTACTCTACTGAATAGGAAATAATCCAGGTAGACTGGACCACCAGTAACAGCTCCACCAGGACATCAGCTACACAAATGGTAAGTTTTGTTCAGTAGATTGGGCCACTATCAACAGCAGGGAAGGTATTGAAATTTCATGAGGCACGCAGCAAGGCCAAGGAAATGAAGGTCCTGCCAATTTTATTTTCGCAGGATTCCATTTTTATTTTGTTCCTCCCTTTTCCCTTTGGCAGCTGGACAAACAACCAGCCTGCAATCTGATGGGCAATCCAACAGCAGTAGGCTGGAGACCAGTACCCTTGGGGGGGTGGGGAGGGTTCAATTGGTTGGATGGGAAGTAACATTGAGGTCTAGGTTAGTCAGTAACTGAGTAGGAAGGTTGCAAAGTATGAAAGACTGCAGGTCAACTGCAAGGAAGAAAGAAGAGGAAGAGGAAGACAGGGCAATTAGCCAGACAAATCTAATGGTCTAGGACTAGATTAAGCAATAGTCTCTCCAAATGGATTTGTTGTTTTTATTCGTACATGGGATATGGTCATCACTGCCAGGTCAGTATTTAATGCCCATCCCTAATTGTACTTCAGAGGATGATGGTGAGCTGCCTTCTTGAACCGCTGTGGTCTGTGTGGTGTAGGCACACCCACAGTGCTGTTAGGGAAGTAATTCCAGGATTTTGACCCAGCAATAGTGAAGGAGCAGCAATATATTTCCAAGTCAGAATGGTGTGTGGTTTGGAGGGGAACATGCAGTGTTCATGTTCCCATGTACTCATTGCACTTCTTTTGGTTGTTAGAATGGACTTTGAAGTTGGTTTCAAAGGAGTACTAGCAAGAAGTTGCAGTGTATATTGTAGATAGTCCACACTGTAGTTACTGTGCACATATGTGGAAGGAATTAATATTGAAGTTAGTGGATGGGGAGCCATTTAAGCAGAACAATCTTCTTGGACAGCTTGAGTCTGGGGTGCGATTTCAAGGCGATTAAAGAAAGGACACTCTGAAAGCTTAGCTTAGGAGTTTTAAGTTTGACTCCTGGGAGAGACTTGTCCAGGATTGCTGCATCTACATAACCAAATAAAAAATGGTGCAGCCATCTTCAAACACAAACACATATCAGAGGCAGAGAGAAAATACAAGGAGAGGAAATCCTGAGACAGCAAATCATCCAAAACTCGATTGTCTGTGGTATCCTATCATATCTACAGCAGAACCTTCCAGGCACAGGTCAATCTTAGCATCACTGAAACCCTACCAAACACTCCAGATGATCAACATAGTCATCTTTGCCTTGAAGGATGAACAAGAAGACATTTGTAATGTCTTAATTTGTGAATAAATCTGAGTAAAAGATTGACTTCTGGTTGAAAATCATGTAAAAACAAAATCCCAGCAAGATGATTAACTGAGTAATCTATTTTGATAGCGTTGATTGAGTGATAGCACCAATGGGCTGTGTGAATAAATAGTTATTGTACTAGACCCAAAGAAATGTATAGAAATACTGTACCTAATATGGTAACAATGGTAATGCATTAAACAGTGCTATTCACACAAATGAATAGCAATAGACTTAAGCAGGACAGGCTGGTGAAATGACAGACACATAACAGATGAAGTTTATTTCAGAGGTGTGAAATTTGGCATTTTGATAGGCAGCATAGGAAGCATTATAAATAAAAGGGTACAATTTTAAAGCGGGCGTGGGAACAGAGACTTGGTAATGTGTTGTTGAAAGTGGCAGAACAAGTTGAGAATTGTGTTTTAAAAAATATACACATCGGATCCTTTGCTTTCTAGAATACAAAAGCAAGGGTGTCATTATTAGGAAAAAACACTTGCTTGGTCTCAGCTGGAGTATTGTGTTCAATTTTGGGCAGCAAACTGTAGGAGGAATGCAATTTACCAGAATGGTACTAGGGATGCAGGATTTTAGTTATACGGAGAGACCAGAGACGCTAGGGTTGTCTTTGGAGTGGAGAAATTGATAAAAGTGTTAAAAATCATGAGTAAACAAAGAGAAACTGGTTCACGAGGCAGAAATGTCAGGAACCAGAAAAAGGTTGTTGGAAAAAGGGTTTGCAACCAAGCATGACAATGAGCAGCAATAATTCAGCCAAGGACACAGTGTTGATCAAAAACCATGTCTGGGAATGATACCACAAAGAGGTAGCATGGAGATGAAGAGAAGACGAAAAGGGTAGTTGCATTCGGGATTCCCAAAGTCACAAGGCCCTATTTTACCATCACGTTGCGCCCGTTTTCGGGCGCGGAAACTTGGTAAAGTCAGGCGTGAGGCGAGTAGCACGATCCCCGCCTGCCTCCGCGCCGGTTCCCTCTTTACCAAGGCCCGAAAATGGCCACACTCGGGACCGCGCCCAAAACAGGCGCGATGGCCATTTAAATAGATTTGCATGCATTTAAATTGACTTAATGGGCTGCACGCCCAACTTTACTGGCACTTTCCCCTTTACCACTGTGTTCGCCCATCCAGAATCGGCGCAAAACAGACACGCTCCATAGAAGTTCAATTCGGGCGCTCGAGTTAGTGAAGAGGTATGTGCCGAGTGTCCGATGACTTTCTGCTTGAGATTGGTGGTGGTTGTTTGCAGGGGGGAGGGGGGGCGGTCCACTGCCACTCTGCCTGAGATCAGTGGAGGGAAGGCAGATGTGGAGGGATGTGGCAGAGGAGCAGCATTCCATCATTTCTTTTCTGCACGTGTGCAGTTGGAGGTGTCGATCGGAGCTGCAAGGTTTTGGGTGCATTAAACCCCCCCACAGGCTTGTGCAGCACTATTCGGAATCGCTACTATTTTTTCAGGCAGAGTGCATATGGGGGCGCCTGAGAACGGGTGTAAAAGTTGGATCTGAAACACTCCCAGCTTCAAGTCTGCCCAGCACTTAGAATCAAAATGGTAAAATAGGGCCCTCAGTGCAGAGTGGGGAGAAAAACTACTGGTCAGGCATTCTTGCTGAATGCAGTGTGTTTGTTTGGCCATTAACAGTAAGCATGCAAGAAATTGCAGTTAAATTTGGGGCGGCATGGTGGCACAGTGGTTAGCACTGCTGCCTCACAGCGCCAGGGACCCAGGTTCAATTCCAGCCTCGGGTGACTGTCTGTGTGGAGTTTGCATGTTCTCCCCGTGTCTATGTGGATTTCCTCCGGATGCCCCAGTTTCTTCCCCCAGTCCAAAGATGTGCAGGTTAGGTGGATTGGCCATACTAAATTGCCCCTTAGTGTCAGGGGGTAAATATGTAGGGTTACAGGTATAGGGCATGGGTGGTATTGTTGTGTAGACTCGATGGGCCGATTTGCCACTTTCTGCATTGTAGGGATTTTATAATTCTATTAATTTAGAATCTCTGGTCACTCAGGTGCCTTGTGCTGCCTAGGGAACCTCCAGCTCCACTATCTGCCAATTAACAAATCTCCAATGCAATTTTTTTCTGCAATAGAAACAGTGTTGGAGAACAATGAGGGTGCAGATAACTGGAAGTTCTCTCCTCCATGGGAGAGAGGGATAAGGGAACAAAAGGATGGCATTGTTTGATGTCGACTTATGGGAAAGATTGGGAAGAAAAGACACTGTCAACATTTGTTTTTTTAAAGCAGGGAAGTGTATTCGCGCAAACTTTCAAGAAAGATGGCAGCTACATAAAATAATAAAGATACTAATCAGAGTTTGCTTTCTCTAAAGGCTGCAAATGATAAATAATCCACTGCCCAAGGGGCAAATTGGCACTGCCCACTGGGGGGTGGGGCCATAGCCTAATGGGAGTCGATTGGGTTGGGGTGGAGACCCTCTGCCGCTCTGCGTGGGATTGCTGGGAAAGAGAGTGAGGGGGCAAACGGGGTTGGCCATCGGGGTGGGTGGGATGGGGGATGGGATCGGGACTGGTCATCGGCGGGGGGGTGGGGGTCTGGACTATTGTGGGGGATTGGGGCTGGCCGAGGGAGGGGGGGCTGCGGTACATAGGGGCTGGTCATCGGGATGGGGGAAGGACTGTCCGGTAGTCTGAGGGTGGGGGTATCAGGGCAATTGGGGCTGGTCGGGTGGCAGGACATCGGGACTGGTCTGGGGAGTTCCAGGAGGCCAGCAATTGGTGGGGGTGGGGGGTCGGAATGTCAGCGACCGGGGGTTTATGGGGCTGGCCAGCGATGAGGGGGCCGACAATGGGAGGCCACTGCACATGCGCCGATCTCTGCGCTGACAGATATGCACATGCGCAGTGGCGAGCACTATGCTGCTGGCCTCTTGGGCAGGAATAGGACCCGCCCCCTACTTTCCAGTGTGAATCCCACTGAGGCACTCTGCAATGCTCAGAGTGTCCAAGATTCACTTTGGTAAGTAAGCTAAAAAAACGTCGGGAAACACACCCGTTTTCTTATAAGTTGGAAAACTTAGATTTTTTGGGGGAGAATCCCGGCCCTGGTTTTTTGCCGGTCTGGCCACTATCCATTCCTGAATGGGTCCATGTCCAGTATCTTGTGTCTTGGTAAATATACCTCAGTGAAGCAGTGGCAGGAACCCGTGTTTATTCCTTTCCCTGTCTACACCAGCCTCAAAGTGATGGGGATTCAGGAAACAGTTTTCTTTTTCATAAAATGTTCCTACCCTCATTGAGCCTCACTGGATCTCCGAATGTGATGTCGACAAAGTGTGCACAATAACATCATCCCTGCATGTGACGACTTCGCCACCTGTGCAGTTCGGTATTAGTGGCTTCTGGCAGTGGCCATCCTATTAACCAATGGATTTTAACTTGGGGAAGGGAAAATTAATGAGTGACTTCCATTTGTTGTTAGAGGTGAGGGAGAGGGGCAGTTAAGGAGGTGATTGGTAATCGAGAAATGGAGCCCCATGGCTCCCCAGACTGATGAGAGCAGACAGCAGTCTTGATGCAGGAATGTATGTCCTGGCCAGATCTGGTAATGGATGGGTGAGCTAGTTTTGAGTCAGGTGCATTCAAGTCAGCACCTTTTGGATCTGAGGGAGCGAAGATGGAGGCTGCTCGGGGAAGGTAGGATATGGGAATATGTTGCTGCGTATGAAGGCACTGAAGGTGCAGGTGAGGGAATGATGAAGAATGGCAAATGGAGAATAAGAAAACAGGTATTTGGGAGCCTATGGGTGTGAAAGTAAGTAACTTTGGAGAAAATATTTATCCAGCGGTGGAGAATGGCAGGTAGGGAAGTGAAACTTCTTGTAGGAAGTTTTAAAGCAGGTATGGTTTATTGGCACCATCACCAGATAGTTAACTCTTCTGCACTTTTATCATAGACAACCATTTGTCACAAATAAATTCGCTTCATTCAACTTTGTGTCACCTGATGACACATAGCAGGCTTTTTCTTTTCAGCATTGCTATGTATTTGTAGGTACCAGTAAACCTACATTATTTGATTTTTGTAAAATTCTTAACTATTAATGCAGAGCATCTGAAACCTATGCTCATCCTACATCAGCATTCTTTCACTCCTCATGACATGTCAGTGAATCAAGATTTTCTGGCAACCAGCAGGCTAAATACAAGTTGCATCATTCACCAGTTTGCACAGTGTTCTGCAACAGGAAGCTGAAGCTGTCAGATCTGTTATGATCAGCTGCAGAAAAGACTCAGGTCTCCTGGTCTTTGTGAATTCTGGCAAGTTTACCTGTGAATGGCAGATGGTTACATGACATCTCTGCTTTGGGAGCTGGCAATCACCATAAAGTATAAAAGTGATAATGTTCCCACTGCTGCCCCAGCTGTGATCAGATTGAGCATAGACAAAAAATGCCACACAGGGCATCCCTGTGCTATTGTAGTAACCATTCACAAGTGGATCAGTGGTTACACAGGGGGAGCTTGACATTCACAATAACTATATGCTTGACTTTGTTGCACAGGACACAGTACAGTTCCTAAGGAGTTACAGATTTCCACTCAAACAGAATCAACTTTAAGATTCAATTTATGTTTGAGTTTCTGACTGCAGGGATCTATAATTCCTACCTGTCACATTTTATAACAAACACTGTAATGTGGAGCCATTCCACCACATCTTAAAATAGCTGTCAGCTCTGCCAAACAAAGACACAGATGTACTTTTGCAGACACTATTCTTGAAGCAGCTCATTTTCCCGCTTCCTTTTTTCAAGAACCTGGCATAAGGCATAATTGTACACTATGTCCTGTCCCCTGGGTCTCACACACACTTTATGAATCTCACAACTGACAACCGTAATGATAATTTTTTGAGGGAGTATGTCTCTGTTATAGATCAATTACTATGTGTCATGGTGCTAAAACATTTCTTGCAATTATCCTCTTGGGTTATTACAGCAATTACAGCTCTGCACTCAGAGATGCTGAAAGTGGATTCAAAGGAGCTGTAACAGCTGCCATTGGCAGGCTGCGCAGATGGGGCAGCATAGTATCTTATCTCCCCAACAATAATGTGACTTATTTAGGCCACAACTCTGCAACAGAATCCTATAATAATGTTCTTAATGATCCAGTACCTTTTGTTTAATAAGCACTGTTGTTCAGCATTCCAACTGTGTTGATAAACTTCCTGATATTGTTTGTTGAAGCTGCAAGTTCAGAGTCCCACCTTCCTGTCAGGGTGCTGTCAAAACCTACACATGATGGATATTTCCAGCCTTCCCTGCACGATGCAACTCTGAGCCCTTTTTGAAGAATGCCATTAGAATTAACGCTACATCATGGATTCTGCCAAAGCTCAGTGTGGACTTAATGAAAGATGATAACTCTTAACCAAATTGGAGCTACATTATTTTATAATAATCATCCTGTAAACAATTAATGATTCTGTTTTGATTAAAAGTTGTGGGATCGCCAAAACAAAACTTACACATGGTCATTTTTAAAAATCAAATGTTTTGATTCTATATCAATCAGAGTTCAAAATCTCTAAATGGGAATTTGCTGCTGAAAACAAAACTCAATGAAACAGTAATAGACACTACTTTGGAGTACAGGAACAGGAGAAGGCCCTACAGTCCCACAAGTTTATGCTTTGGCCATTCAATGAACTCATGTCTGATCTGTGTCTTAACTCCAGCCACCTGCCTTGACTCTACATGCTTATCTTTGACTGGTAAAACCCTATCGATTTCAGATTTTAAATTGTTAATTGAACTCGCATCCACCGCTTTTTGTGGAACAATTTCACCCTTTACACAAAGAAGCATTTCCTAATTTCTCTCAATGACCTGGCCCTAAGATAAAGGTTACCTTGTCCTAGACACCCGCAACAGCAGAAAATGTTTCTATCTAACCTATTAATTCCTTTCAAAATTCTAAAAACCTCAAATGGACGACTTTATGTAATCTTGCGTCAGAATTGAACCCACCGGGGACTCGTAACACACGGCTGAACTGCATGGAACTCCTTTCAAGGCCAATTGTCCTTTCTGGGCATCCATGCTCAGAACTTCCTTCAGATGTGATCTAACCATAACTTTGTATAAATGTGGTATGACTTTCCTTCTCTTTATAATCTAGACTTCTATTCTCTAAAGGCTAACATTTAATTTGATCATTTTTGTTCTTAACCTCTACACTTTAGTACATAAATCCTAACTCTCTTTGAACCTCAACTGTTCCAAGCTTTTCACACTTAATGCAATGAAATGCATCCAATATAGTTTTGCCCACTCACTAAACCCATCAAAGTCTTTTGTGTAATTTTATGCTCCCAACCATTTTTTTATTCATTCAAAGGATGTAGGTTTTGCTGGCTAAGCCAGCATTCATTGCCCATCCATAGTTGTCCTTCAAAAGGTGATGGTGAGCTGCCATCTTGAACTGTTGCAGTTCCTGTGGTGTAGGTACACCCAGGATGCTGTTAGGGAAGGGGTTCCAGGATTTTGACCCAGTGACAGTGAAGGAACGGCGATAATAGGTACACCCAGGATGCTGTTAGGGAAGGAGTTCCAGGATTTTGACCCAGTGACAGTGAAGGAACAGTGATAAATTTCTAAGTCAGGATGGTGAATAGCTTCTAGTTGGTGTTCACATGTGCCTGCTGCCCTCGTTCTTGTAGTTGTTAGAGGTATGGGTTTAGAAGGTGCTATCTAAGGAGCCTTGCTGAGTTCTTGCAGTGCATTTTGCAAATGGTCCACACTGCTGCTGTGTCTCGGTAGTGGAGGGAGTGAATGCTTGTGGAAGAGATGCCAATCAAACAGACTGCTTTGTCCTATTCTACTACTATGCACCAATCTTTGTGTCATTGGAAAACCTGGATATATGGTTCTCTATTATATTATCTAATAAAATGAATAGTTGAGGCCTGAGCACAGATCTTTGTGAAACACAATTAACCCCTTCCTTCCATTTCATGCACATGTTCTTAACCCTGCTCTTGGTCTTCTAACCAGATCACAGAATCATACAGTACAGAAGAGGCCCTTTGGCCCATCGAGCCTGCACCAAAATGTGAGAAACACCTGACCTACCTACCTAATCCCATTTACCAGCACTTGGCCCACAGCCTTGAATATCATGATGTGCCAAGTGCTCTTCCAGGTACTTCTTAAAGGATGTTTCCTTTACCACCCTTCTAGGCAGCGCATTCCAGTCACCACCCTCTGGGTAAAATAAATCTTCCTCTCATTCCCCCCTAAACCTCCTGCCCCTCACCCTGAACTTGTGTCCCCTTGTGACTGACCCTTCAACTAAGGGAACAGCTGCTCCCTATCCACCATGTCCATGCCCCTCAATCTTCCGCAGCTCAGTCAGGTGGCCTCTCAGTCTGCTCTGCTCCGATGAAAATAACCAAAATCTATCCAACCTCTTTTCATAATTTAAATGTTCCATCTCAGGCAGGATCCTGGTGAATCGCCTCTGCACCGCCTCCAGCGTAATCACATCCTTTCTATAATGTGGTGACTGGAACTGCACATAGTACTCTAGCTGTGGCCTCACCAAAGTTCTATATAATTCCAACATGTTCTCCCTGCTTTTATAAGGAGGCTGTTTGGAGGTTGTTTTTTGGGAGAGGCTGTTGAGGGTAAATCCACATTTGGCATGTGGGAGTCTTCTCAGGGACAGTTGAGAGGAGGGCATGACAGGCATGAAAAAGGACAGGAAAGGCAGGATTCAGGAACCGTGGATGACCTGAGAAATTGCAAGTCTAGTCAAAAAGAAAAAGGATGCATACATGAGCTCCGGGCAACTAAAAACAGATGAAGCATTTGAAGAATACAGGGAAAGTAGAAAAGAGCTCAAACAGGGAGTTAGGAGGGCAAAAAGGAGTCACGAAAAGGAGACAGGAATTAGGAGAATCCCAAGGCATTTTATACATATATTAGGAACAAGAGGGTAGCTGGAGAAAGAGTTAGTCCACTTAAGGACAAAGGAGGGAAATTATGTGTAGAACCAAAGGAAGTGGGTGAGATCATTAATGAGTACTTTGCATCGGTATTCACAAAGGAGAGGGACACATCGATTGATGGTGTCTCAGAGAGGTGTGTAAACTCTTTAGAACAAGTCATCATTTGGGGGGAGGAAGTGTCAGGTGAATTAAAAAGCATGAAGGTAGACAAATCCCCAAGGCCAGATGGCATCTATCCCAGATTACTGAAAGAGACAAGAGATTAAATTGCTGGGCCTCTAACAGAAATCTTTCTGTATCTTTGTTGGCCACTGGTGAGGTCCCAGACGATTGGAGGATCGCCAATGTTGCCCCGTTATTTAAGAAGGGTAGCAAAGATAACCCGGGTAATTATAGGCCGGTGAGCTTGATGTCAGTGATAGTGAAATTGTTGGAGAAGATTCTTAGGAATAGGATCCATACACATTTGGAACTGAATGGTCTTGTTAGCGACAGGCAGCCTGGTTTTAAAAGAGGGAGGTCATGTCTCACTAATTTAATTGAGTTTTTTGAGGAGGTGACAAAAATGATTGACGAGGGAAGGGCTGTGGATGTTGTCTACATGGACTTTAGTAAAACATTTGACAAGGTCTCCCATGGCACGCTGGTGCAAAAGATTAAATCTCACGGGATCAGGGGTGAACTGGCTAGATGGATTCAGAACTGGCTTGGCCATAGAAGACAGAGGGTGGTGGTGGAAGAGTGTTTTTCTGAATGGAGGTCTATAACTAGTGGTGTTCTGCAGGGGTCAGTGCTGGGACTTCTGCTGTTTGTAATATATATAAATAACTTGGAGGAAAACGTAGCTGATCTGATTAGCAAGTTTGCGGATGATACTAAGATTGGCGGAGTTGCGGGTAGTGATGAAGATTTAAGAGAATGCAGCAGGCTATAGATAGGTTGGAAAATTGGGCGGAGAAATGGCAGATGGAATTTAATCTGGACAAATGTGAGGTGGTGCATTTTGGTAGATCCAATTCAGGTGGGAGCTATAAAATAAATGGCAGAGCCATCGGGAGCATAGACACACACAGAGATCTGGGAGTACAGTTCCACAGATCCTTAAAAGTGGCAGCACAGGTGGAAAAGATGGTGAAGAAAGCATATAACATGCTTGCCTTCATCAGATGGGGCATCAAGTATAAAAGTTGGCAAATTATGTTACAGTTATATAAAATGTTGGTTAGACCACATTTGGAATACTTTGTCCAATTCTGGTCACCACACTACCAGAAGGACATGGAGGCTTTGGAGAGAGTGCAGAAAAGGTTTACCAGGATGTTGCCTGGTATGGAGGGTATTAGATATGAGGAGAGATTGAATAAACAGGGATTGTTCTCCCTAGAAAGACGGAAGTTAAGGGGAGACCTGATAGAAGTTTATAAAATGATGAGGGGTATAGATAGGGTGAATAATTGGAACCTTTTTCCCAGGGCAGAAATGACAATTACAAAGGGGCACAAGTTCAAGATGGGGGGGGGGGGGGGGGGGGAAGGTTCAGTGGAGATGTGCGGGGGAAGTTTTTTACACAGAGGGTGGTGGGGGCCTGGAATGCACAACCAAGTGAGGTGGTTGAGGCAGATGTGTTAGCGACATTTAAGACTTATCTGGATAGACAGATGAACAGATGGGGGATATAAGCGGTTGGTATAGATAGGACAACGTGATCGGCGCAGGCTTGGAGGGCTGAAGGGCCTGTTCCTGTGCTGTATTCTTTGTTCTTTGTAATCTATGCCTCGATTGATAAAGGCAATTGTCCCAAATGCCTTTTTGGGACCCTACTAACATGCCCTTCTGCCTTCAGAGTCAAAAGGGCTCGTACTGCAAGTAAGTAAATACAAAATCACTTCTGGTTACACAGGACAACACACCAAGATTCCTTTGTTCATCAGGACTTCCTCGTGTCAAGCCATTCATTAAATACTTCCTTGTCAAATTACTCCTCAATTCCACAAGCTTTGATTTTTGTTAATCAAGCACCATAAAGATAACATAGTCTTGGTCACTTTCTTGCATATTATAAAATAATACCCTTTGTCCTTAGTACAAGGAACTGTCACAGTCAGACATCCTGCAACAGTTAAAGCAATGTCCCTCCCCCAACTGGTCAGAGACAAAACATTCAGAAGACAATGGGGTCAGGATTTCAGAAAACTACCTCTTCTTCTCCCTCACTCTATTGTATTACATTGTATTATACAATTATTCCTGTAGGATTGAGAGGGTTTTCCTCATCAATTACAATAGTTATGATGTTTTGGTGATGACTGTAATACCTTTCGAAATTATTCTGGTTTTCTGCATCTCACAGGAAATACTCTGCAGATTGATCAAGCTGGCACAAAATTGCTATCTTATTGACTTCTGATTTTCTTTAGCCAGCCAGGGATGTACTAAACTGACAATATATTATTGTTCATTGAGTTGAGTTTTGGGCAGTAACTTCCCTGGAGGTTTAGAAGTCCAACTGATGTCAAAACACTTGACAAAACAAAACAAAAAGTGTAAAAGGAAGGTTTTCCTGTACTGTTGCTAAGACTTTTAACTTAAGCAGGGTCACATTGCTACCATAAAAGGCACATAAATAATAGAAGGGTGACTGGGGCTGATTAAGGACCTAAAAGGGGGACTCAAATATGGAGGCAAGGAGGCATAGTTGAGATACTAACCAAGTAATAAAGGCAAAATATTACGGATGCCGGAAATCAGTAATAAAAACAGGAAGTGCTGGAAAAACTCAGCAGTCTGGTAGCAGTTGTGGAGAGAGAAACATAGTTAATATTTTGAGCCCAATATGACTCTTCTTTGGAACTGAAGCGAATGGATTTCTTAATACTAAAAGAATACTTTGCTCTTAGAAAGGAAGAAGATGCTGCCCAAAGTAATAATGAAGGAGGAGGTAGTTGAGACACTGAATGAGGTAAAAATTAATAAAGAGGCATCAGAAAGGCTGACTACTTAAAGTTGATAAGTCACCAGGAGCAGATGAAATGCATCCAAAAATACTGAGGGTTATCATAGAATCCCTACAGTGCAGAAGGGGGCCATTCAGCCCATTGAGTCTGCACTGACAACAATCCCATTCCCAGGCCCTAACCCCATGCATTTACCCTAACTAGTCCCTCTGACACTAAGGGCAATTTAGCATAGCCAATCCACCTTAGCCACACATCTTTGACTGTGGGAGGAAACCGGAGCACCCGGAGGTAACCCATGCAAACACAGGGAGAACAGTGACCCAAGCCAGGAATCGAACCTAGGTCCCTGGCACTGTGAGGCAGCTGTGCTAACCACTGTGCCACCATATCGCTCTAAGGGTAGGAATTGAGGAAGTACTGGTCATTACCTTCCAATCCTCCTTAGATACGGGGGGGTGGTGTTGAAGGGCTGGAGAATTGCAATTACACCCTTATTATAAAAAGGGTGTCAGGATAAACCCAGAAACAACAGGCCAGTCAGTTTAACTTCAGTGATGAAAAAGCTATTATAAGTAATGATTTGGACAAAATTATCAGTTACTTGGACAAGTGTGGATTAATTAAAGAAAATCAGCATGGATCTATTAAAGGCTGATTCTGTTTAATTAATTAGCTTGTATTTTTTGATAAGATAACAGAGAAGGTTGATAAGAGTAATGCAGTTGATGTAGGACTTCCAAAAGGCATTTCATAAAGTTCTGCATAGGAGACTTGTGAATACAGTTAGGGACAACAGAATAAAAAGGACAGTGTGGATACAAAACTCGTTGAGTGACAGGAAACAACATTGTTTTTCAGTCTGGAGGAAGGTGATGTAGTGAGGTTTCCCAATGGTTGTTGTTATGATCCCTGTTTTTCTTGATACATATTTAAATGATCTAGACTTGGTTATATAAGGCACATTTTCAAAATATGCAGATGACACAAAACTTGGAAGTGTCATGAACTGTCAGGGGGATAGTGATAGACTTTAAAAGGACATAAACAGCCTGGTAAAATGGGTGGACACGTGGCAGATGAAATTTAAGATTGTGAAGTGATACATTTGGTAAGAAGAATGAAGAGCAATAAAAAATAAAGGATACAAGAAAGGAGGTGGAGGA
Organism: Mustelus asterias; assembly: GCF_964213995.1. Lineage (NCBI taxonomy): Eukaryota > Metazoa > Chordata > Chondrichthyes > Carcharhiniformes > Triakidae > Mustelus > Mustelus asterias. The sequence goes on from NC_135809.1 coordinate 77,376,139, forward strand.
GCAGAACGATATGGGGGGGGGTCTATACATGCACAAATTTTTGAAGGTGCCAAGGCAACTTGAGAATGTGATTAATAAAGAGTACAGGATCCTGGGTTTTATAAATAGGGGTATAAAGCATAAAAACAAGGAAGTTATGATAAAGTTGTGTATAAAACACTGGTTCGGCCTCAAATGGAGGAGTGTGCCCACTTCTGAGTACCACAGTTTGAGAAAAATGTGAAGGTGTTAAAGAGGATACAAAAAGAAATTCACAAAAATTGGAGAAGCTGGGACTGTTCTTCTTGGAGAAAACATTAAGAGGAAAGAGAGATGTTCAAAATCATGAGGGTCTAGACATAAGAGGGGAGGATATTCATTGGTGGAAGGACAGAGAATCAGAGGACCACAATTTAAGGTGACTGGCAAAAAGAACCAATGGTGCCATGAGGAAAATCTTTATTATGGAGCACTTGGTTAGGATCTGGAACAGATTGGTCAGTTGCTTTGGCAGAGCTCTGGTAGACATAACAGCCGAATGTTCTCCTGAGCAGTTACCGTTCTATGATTCTCCTAAGAAACTACTATAGCTCCAATCTAGAGAGTCGTCTTTCACTGGACTTTGGCAGATCCTTGATATGGATTCTATGGCACATTTCAAAGAGGTCCCAGGGATATATTGTGCAGGAAAGCTTGAAAGTATGAGCTGTGGAGGGAGTATGAGAGAAAGCTAGCTTGTAATATAATAACAGATAGCAAGAGTTTCTACAAGTATTTAAATGGTATGTTCCTCTAGAGAGTAAATCTGGAATTAATAATGGAAAAACAAGGGAATGACAGAGGTGTTGAAAAGATATTTTGTGTCTGTCTCCATTGTAGAACTTGATGTTTTCATTGTAGAAGACTTAGAAAACTTCCCAAAGATAGTTGAAAATCAAAAGGTGAACAGGAGGGAAGAAATTAAAACAATCAACATCACTAGGGAAAAGTACTGGGAAAAGTATTAGGTCTAAAGGCTGACAAGACACCAGAACCAGATGGCCTAAATCCTAGGGTCTCAAAAGAAGTGGCTGCAGATTGGTTATAATCTTCCAAAATTCCTTATACTTTGGAAGGGTCCCAGTGGATTGGGGAATAGTAAATATAACAACTTTATTCAAGAAAGGAGGAGGACTATAAACAGGAAACTACAGGGCAGTCAGCCTAAAATCTGTCATAGGGAAATTGCTAGAATCTGTTATTAAGGAGGTTATAGCAGGATACTTAGAAAATCATAATGTGATCAGGCAGAACCAACATGGCTTTATGAAAGGAAAATCATGGTTAATTAATTTTTTGAGTTAGTCGCAAGTAAGGTGAATAAAATGGAACCCATAAATGCAGTGTACTTCGATTTTCAAATGTGCTACATGAGATAAGAGAACATGGTGTAGGAAGTAACATATTAGTATAAATAAAAGATTGGTTAGCTAGCAGGAAACAGAGTAGAAATAAATGGGCCTTTTTTGGGTTGGCAAGCTGGAACTAGTAGAATGCAACAAGGATTAGTGATGGGGTCTCAACTACATACAATCTACATCACTGATTTGGATGATGGGATGGAATGTATGAAGCTAAATTTGCTGATGACACTAAGATAGGTTGTAAAGTCCATTACCAAAAGGAGATACAAAGTCCACAAAGAATATAGACATGTTAAGTGAGTGGGCAAATATTTGACAGGAAGAATGGAAAAACAGTATATTATTTAAATGGAGAACTTGTCGAACTCAGTGGTAGAGGATCTGGGTTTTCTGGTACATGAATCACAAAAAAGTTGGTATAGAGTGATTAGGAAGGCATGGAATGTTAACCTTTAATGCAAGGGGAATGGAACAAAAAAGTCAGGAAGTTTTCCTGCAACTTTACTAGGCCTTGATGAGACCACATCTGGAATATTGTGCACAGTTTTAGTCTCCTTATTTGAATAAAATATATAATTGTGTTAGAAGCAGTTGAGATAAGGTTCACTTGACATTCCTGGGATGAAGGGCTTAACCTGTGAAGAATGGCTGAACAGGTTGGACCTGCACCATTGCAGTTTAGATGAATGAGAAGTGATGAGACATAAGATCCTGAGGGGACTTGATAGGGCAGATACCAGGAAGATGTTCCCATGTATGTATGTAGGGTAAGATTAGAACAATCATAGAATCATAGAAACCCTACAGTGCAGAAAGAGGCCATCTGGCCCATCGAGTCTGCACCGACCACAATCCCACCCAGGCCCCACCCCCATATCCCTATATATTTACCCGCTAATCCACGCATCTCAGGACACTAAGGAGCAATTTTAGCACGGCCAATCAACCTAACCCGCACATCTTTGTACTGTGGGAGGAAACCGGAGCACCCAGAGGAAACCCACGCAGACACGAGGAGAATGTGCAAACTTCACACAGACAGTGACTCAAGCCGGGAATCGAACCCAGGTCCCTGGAGCTGTGAGCAGCAGTGCTAACCACTGTGCTCCCTTTGAGGATGGAGGGGATTTGTTTTCTCTTTCAGAGGGTTATTAGAATCCCTCGAGTGCAGAAGAGGCCATTTAGCCAATCATGTCTGCACCCATTCTCTGACAAAGTAGCTTACCCAGGCCCTCTCCTCCACCTTATCCCTGTTACCCCACACAGCTAATCCATCTAACCTACACACCTTGGGACACCAAGGGGTAATTTAGCACAGCTAATCCACCTAACCTGCAAATCTTTGGACTGTGGGAGGAAACCAGAGCTCCTGGAGGAAACCTAGGCAGACACAGGGAGAACGTACAAACTCCAGACTGACAAGTGACCTGAGGCTAGAATTGAACCCAGATCCCTGATGTTAGGCAGCAGTGCTAACCACTATGCCACTGTGCATTGTTATTCTGTGTAATTCTCCTCAGGAAACAATGGGGAGTTTGGGGTCACTGAATTTATTGAAGGCAAAGTTAGACAGATTTTGATAGCGGGGGGGGGGGGGGGGGGTTGGGGGGATGGCAAACAGGAAAGTGGAGCTGGGACCACAGCCTGATCAGCCATGATCTTACTGAGGGAGGCGCAGGCTGGAAGAGCCGAATGGCCCACTTCAGCTCCTAAATCCTATGTTCCTAACATACAGCAGTTGAACTGAAGGAAGAAGCACCTTGTAGATAATTGGGAAGCAGAGTGATCAGCGCTTCCTTTTTAAATGGGTTGTGTGTGTTTATCCTCCCACTGGCAGTGAGGACAGTCACACCCACTGAGCCCGTGTCTTCGGATGTGAAGCTGCTGCTCTGAGCCTGACAGAAACATTAACTGTACTCAGCCCGCCTGAAATAGGCCCACACTGCAACCCAGGCCTGACCCGAGCCCCGATCTGGGCCCAGTCCCGACTCCAGCCCCCGGCCTGACTCCTGACGGGCCTGGGCCCAGCCCCGACCCTTAAATCCAGGCCCCTGAGCCCAAGCCCCGGCCTCACCTTCGAGCCGCCCTCCATTCTCTCTGTGTTTGGGGTTCGCTCTGAGCGGCTCCCCCCCAGGCCCCGCCCCTTCCCGGTTGCTAGGACACTCGCTGTCATGGCCGCCTCCTTGCTCTCTTCTCTCCGTGTCCTTCGCGCCGCCCTTTCGCCCCCTAAAGTCCCGCTCGCCACCGGAGTCCCATGGCTCGGCCGCTGCCGGTATCTGGGCTCCAGTCAGCGGCTGCTCGGTGAGTGACAGCCGCCGGAGGGGATCGGGGGAGAGGGGAATGGGGGTGAAGCTTGGCACGAAGCAATGGAGAGGGAGGGGGACGGACATGGGAGCAGAGTAAGCGGCGCTGGAGTTACACCTGGGCGAGAAACACCTCAGGAGGGAAGTATCACCCTCCCGGGATGGTGGGGTGGGTAGGGAGGGATGGAATGTCCTCATGCGGTGGTGGATAGGGAGGGAGGTAATGCCCTCACGGGGTGGGTAGGGAGGGAGGTAATGCCCTCACGGGGTGGGTAGGGAGGGATGGAATGTCCTCATGCGGTGGTGGATAGGGAGGGAGGTAATGCCCTCACGGGGTGGGTAGGGAGGGAGGTAATGCCCTCACGGGGTGGGTAGGGAGGGAGGTAATGCCCTCACGGGTAGGGAGGGAGGTAATGCCCTCACGGGTAGGGAGGGAGGTAATGCCCTCACGGGTAGGGAGGGAGGTAATGCCCTCACGGGTAGGGAGGGAGGTAATGCCCTCACGGGGTGGGTAGGGAGGGAGGTAATGCCCTCACGGGGTGGGTATGGAGGGAGGTAGTGCCCTCACGGGGTGGGTAGGGAGGGAGGTAGTGCCCTCACGGGGTGGGTAGGGAGGGAGGTAGTGCCCTCACGGGGTGGGTAGGGAGGGAGGTAGTGCCCTCACGGGGTGGCTAGGGAGGGAGGTAGTGCCCTCACGGGGTGGCTAGGGAGGGAGGTAGTGCCCTCACGGGGTGGGTAGGGAGGGAGGTAGTGCCCTCACGGGGTGGGTAGGGAGGGAGGTAGTGCCCTCACGGGGTGGGTAGGGAGGGAGGTAGTGCCCTCACGGGGTGGGTAGGGAGGGAGGTAGTGCCCTCACGGGGTGGGTAGGGAGGGAGGTAGTGCCCTCACGGGGTGGGTAGGGAGGGAGGTAATGCCCTCACGGGGTGGGTAGGGAGGGAGGTAATGCCCTCACGGGGTGGGTAGGGAGGGCGGTAATGCCCTCACGGGGTGGGTAGGGAGGGCGGTAATCCCCTCACGGGGTGGGTAGGGAGGGCGGTAATCCCCTCACGGGGTGGGTAGGGAGGGCGGTAATGCCCTCACGGGGTGGGTAGGGAGGGAGGGAATGCCCTCACGGGGTGGGTAGGGAGGGAGGGAATGCCCTCACGGGGTGGGTAGGGAGCAAGGGAATGCCCTCACGGGGTGGGTAGGGAGGGAGGGAATGCCCTCACGGGGTGGGTAGGGAGGGAGGGAATGCCCTCACGGGGTGGGTAGGGAGGGAGGGAATGCCCTCACGGGGTGGGTAGGGAGGGAGGGAATGCCCTCACGGGGTGGGTAGGGAGGGTGGGAATGCCCTCACGGGGTGGGTAGAGAGGGAGGGAATGCCCTCACGGGGTGCGTAGGGAGGGAGGGAATGCCCTCACGGGGTGCGTAGGGAGGGAGGGAATGCCCTCTTGGAGTGATGGGGTGGGTAGGGATTTGACTTGATTTTATTGTCACATGTATGTGTACAGTAGAAAGTATTGTTTCTTGCATGCTATACAGACAAAGCATACCGTTCATAGAGAAGGAAAGGAGAAAGTAAAGAGTGTAGTGTTACAGTCATAGGGTGTAGAGAAAGATCAACTTAATTCGAGGTAGGTCCAGTCAAAGGTCTGATGGCAATAGGAAAGTAGCTGTTCTTGAGTCAGTTGATACGTATTCTCAGACTTTTGAATCTTTTTCCTGATGGAAGAAAGTAGAGAAGAGTATGTCCGAGGTACGTGGGGTCCTTAATTATGCTGGCTGCTTTTCCGAGGCAGTGGGAAGTGTAGCCAGTGTCAATGCGTGGAAGGCTGGTTTGAGTGATGGACTGGGCTTCTTTCACGACTCCTTGTAGTTCCTTGTGGCCTTGGACAGAGCAGGAGCCATACCAAGCTGTGATACAACCAGAAATAATGATTTCTATGGTGCATCTGTAAAAGTTGGTGAGAGTGGTAGGACATGATGAATTTTCTTAGTCTTCTGAGAAAGTAGAGGTGTTGGTGGTCTTTCTTAACTATAGTGTTGGCATGGGAGGAACCAGGACAAGTTGTTGGTGATCTGGGCACCTAAAAACTTGAAGCTCTCAACCATTTCTACTTCATCCCCATAGATGTCGACAGGGGCATGACCTCCACTATGCCTCCTGAAGTCGATGATTATCTCCTTTGTTTTGTTGACATTGAGGGAGAGATTATCGTCATTGCACCAGTTCACTAGATTCTCTATCTCTTTCCTGTATTCTGTGTGGTCATTGTTTGAGATCCGACCCACTACAGTGGAGGGAGGTAACGCTCTCTGGAGGTGGGTAGGGTGGGAGGTAATGCCATCTTGGGGTGGTGGTGTGGGTAGGGAGGGAGGTAACACCCTCCCTCAGAGGGAGTTACCAGCTCCTTCGGGTGGTGGGGTCGGAGCGCTGTACAAATCCATGTGGTGTTTGTAGGTGAACATTGTTAAATATCTAGGCCTTGATTCGGTAGCAGAGAGCGAAATCAGCTGCTCCTGAACCACCTCTAAACTGGGGCAGATTATAATGTGTGTTCTTGTTGAAGTCAGGAGGATGCTCACATTTATTGCTCACCTTGAAGCTCAAGAGAAGTGCTGTACACCCCCCCTGCTCTTCACCTAGTGAGAACCTAGATGTGTTTTTGCAAGTTGTACAATGATGAACCAATAGCTTTTCATTTTGGAAGGTGGCAGGAGCGAGTGGTTACTTTTTCGGCCCGGGTCGCCTTGACTCCATGTCTGCATCCAACATGGGATTTAGTATTCTTGAATCATAGAATAATACAGCACAGCCTTTCAGCCCATGTAGTCTGCACTGTTTCTTTGAAGAACATTCGGGTATTCCCACTCCTCACTCTTTTCCCATATCCCTGCATTTTATTCACTTTCAATAATTTATCCAGTTCCCTTTGAAAAGCTACTTTTGAATTTCTTTCAACCATTCTATCAGACAGTGCATTTCAAATCTGAAGCACAGTTTTTCCTTGTGTCACATTTGGACAGAATTAGACGCAATGTTCCATCTGGGGCCAAACCAATATTTTGTGATGGTTTATCATGACTTCTTGGTTTTGTATTCTATGCCTCCTTAATACTTCATTTATCTGGATGACCATTCTAGACCAGCTCATTCTGGTTTCTGTTTCTCAGTAATTTAAATTTAAGCTCTCTCATCTTAACTTCTTTATTCACTTTTGAAATAACAATCCGGGTTCACTCTACCGGACAGTGTACTTTCTGGACAGTTAAAACTCGAGTTTCTCAAATCTTATCTTAAAACTTCTCCTCTTTCTACTTTGGATTATAATTGGTTCTTTTCCTTTCTAATACGCTTACAGATGTGGTTTCATGGAAACAGGCGAGTCTAGGCCTTAGACTTGACAGAATAGAAGAGCAGATATAATAAAATTAGTGGAATAAAAGCACAAGGCTGAGCAGAAATGAAATTGTTACTATAAAATGAGTGAGCCAAAAATTATGTTGTAAACTGATCTAAAGTTAAATGAGAAAATTAGGAAAAATAATAAAGCTAAATATTCAAAATAATTGAAAATTGAGTACTGTGATTGAATCTATGAAGTATTTAAAACAATTTATTTAAAATAAAATTGGAGAGTTGGGAGCATTAATGGCGAGTGATGGAAGTAGGCTTCAGGAGGACCTAGCGGCTGATGCATGGAGAGGATTTTATTTTTATTTGTTCATGAGATGTGGACATGGTGAACAGCCTTTTTGAACCGTTGCAGTCCATGTGTGTAAGTACACGCATTGATGTTAGGGAGGGAGTTCCAGGATTTTGACCCAGTGAAGGGTCAAAGTCAGGATGGTGAGTGGCTTGGAGGAGAACTTGTGGGTGGTGGTGTTTCCAAGCATCTGCTGCTCTTGTTCTTCTATGATGTGGAGATGCCGGCGTTGGACTGGGGAAGGCACAGTAAGAAGTTTCACAACATCAGATTAAAGTCCAACAGGTTTATTTGGTAGCACAAGCTTTTGGAGCACTGCTCCTTCATCAGGAGGGGCCACCGTCATACTGAACAGAACAAATTACTGCAAAGAAGTATACCAACAACTGAACAACCAGGAACACTACAGACAGCTACCCACAGATCCGACCAAAGAACACACCCGTCAACTCAACAGTCTGATCAAGATCTTTGATCCGGACCTTCAGAGCACCCTCTGTGCTCTCATCCCACATACTCCTCGCATTGGAGATCTCGACTGCCTCCCGAAGATACACAAGGTCAAGACACTCGGCCATCCCATCGTATCAGGCAATGGGACCCTGTGCGAGAACCTCTCCGACTACGTCGAGAGTATCCTGAAACCCATCGTACAAAGAACTCCAGCTCTGTCGCAACACTACGAACTTCTACAGAAACTCAGCACACATGGAGCAGTTGAATCAGGAGCACTCCTCATCACAATAGATGTCTCAGCACTCTACATCAGCATCCCCCACGATGACAGCATTGCTGCAACTGCCTCAGTACTCAACGCTGACAATTGCCAATCTCCAAAGGCAATTCTACAACTCATCCGCTTCATCCTGGACCACAATGTCTTCACCTTCAACAACCAGTTCTTCATTCAGACACATGGAACAGCCATGGGGACCAAAGTCACACCTCAATATGCCAACATCTTCATGCACAGGTTCGAACAAGACTTGTTCACCGCACAGGACCTTCAACTGATGCTATACACCAATGACATTTTCTTCCTTTGGACTCACGGCGAAGAATCACTGAAACAACTACATGATGACATCAACATCCGCCGGGTCCAGATGGGATGTACCCCAGGTTACTGTGGGAGGCGAGGGAAGAGATTGCAGAGCCTCTGGCGATGATCTTTGTGTTGTCGATGGAGACGGGAGAGGTGCTGGAGGATTGCGGATGTGGTTCCTATTTTCAAGAAGGGGAATGGGGATAGCCCAGGAAATTACCGACCGGTGAGTCTAACCTCAGTGGTTGGTAAGCTGATGGAGAAGATCCTGAGGGACAAGATTTATGAGCATTTAGAGAGGTTTAGTATGCTCAAGAATACTCAGCATGGCTTTGTCAAAGGCAGATTGTGCCTTACGAGCCTGGTGGAGTTCTTTGAAAATGTGACTAAACACATTGACGAAGGGAAAGCGGTAGATGTGGTTTATTTGGATTTTAGCAAGGCGTTTGATAAGGTCCCCCATGCAAGGCTTCTAGAAAAAGTGAGAGGGCATGGGATTCAAGGGGCTGCTGCCCTGTGGATCCAGAACTGGCTTGCCCAAAGGAGGCAGAGAGTGGGTATAGATGGGTCTTTTTCTAAATGGAGGTCGGTTACCAGTGGTGTGCCCCAGGGATCTGTTCTGGGACCCTTGCTGTTTGTCATTTTCATAAATGACCTGGATGAGGAAGTGGAGGGATGGGTTGGTAAGTTTGCCGATGACACGAAGGTTGGTGGGGTTGTGGATAGTCTGGAGGGATGTCAGAAGTTACAGAGGGACATAGATAGGATGCAAGACTGAGCGGAGAAGTGGCAGATGGACTTCAACCCAGATAAATGTGTAGTGGTCCATTTTGGCAGGTCAAATGGAAAGAAGGAGTACAATATAAAGGGAAAGACTCTTAGTACTGTTGAGGATCAGAAGGACCTTGGGGTCCGGGTCCATAGGATTCTAAAATCGGCCCCGCAGGTGGAGGAGGTGGTTAAGAAGGCGTATGGTGTGCTGGCCTTTAGCAATCGAGGGATTGAGTTTAGGAATCCGGGGATAATGATGCAGCTATATAAGACCCTCGTCAGACCCCACTTGGAGTACTGTGCTCAGTTCTGGTCGCCTCATTACAGGAAGGATGTAGAAAAGATTGAAAGGATGCAGAGGAGATTTACAAGGATGTTGCCTGGATTGAGTGGCATGCCTTATGAGGATAGGCTGAGGGAGCTCGGTCTTTTCTCCTTGGAGAGACGTAGGATGAGAGGAGACCTAATAGAGGTATATAAGATGTTGCGAGGCATAGATCGGGTGGACTCTCAGAGGCTTTTTTCCCAGGGTGAAAATGTCTGCTACGAGAGGACACAGGTTTAAGGTGCTGGGGGGTAGGTACAGGGGAAATGTTAGGGGGAAGTTTTTCACACAGAGGGTGGTGGGCGAGTGGAATCGGCTGCCGTCAGTGGTGGTGGAGGCAAACTCAATAGGGTCTTTTAAGAGACTCTTGGATGAGTACATGGGACTTAATAGGATGGAGGGTTATAGGTAGGCCTAAAAGGTAGGGATATGTTCGGCACAACTTGTGGGGCCGAAGGGCCTGTTTTGTGCTGTAGTTTCTTCTTCTTCTAACAAGTTCCATCCCACCATCAGACTCACCATGGACTACTCTCCGGAATCGGTTGCATTCTTGAGCACATGCATCTCCATCAAGGACGGTCACCTCAGCACTTCACTGTACCTCAAGCCCACGGATAACCTCACGATGCTCCACTTCTCCAGCTTCTACCCTAAACACGTTAAAGAAGCCATCCCCTACGGACAAGCCCTCCATATACACAGGATCTGCTCAGATGGGGAGGATCGCAACAGACACTTCCAGATGCTGAAAGATACCATCATAAGAAAAGGATATGGCGCTCGATTCATCAATTGACAGTTCCGACGCACCACAGCGAAACACCACACCGACCTCCTCAGAAGACAAACACGGGACACGGCGGACAGAGTACCCTTCGTTGTCCAGTACTTCCCCGGAGCGGAGAAGCTGTGACATCTTCTCCGGAGCCCTCAACATGTCATCGATGAAGACAAACATCTCGCCAAGGCCATCCCCACACCCCCACTAATTGCCTTCAGACAACAGACCATTGTCCGCAGCAAACTACCCAGCCTTCTGGAGAACAGTGACCAAAACACCACACAACCCTGCCACAGCAATCTCTGCAAGACATGCTGGATCATCGACATGGATGCCATCATCTCACGTGAGAACTCCAGCCACTAAGTACATGGTACATACTCTTGTGACTCGGCCAACGTTGTCTACCTGATGCGCTGCAGGAAAGGATGTCCCGAGGCATGGTATACTGGCGAGATCATGCAGTCACTACAACAGATGAATGGACACCGCTCAACAATTACCAGGCAGGAGTGTTCTTTTCCTGTTGGGGAACACTTCAGCAGTCAAGGGCATTCAGCCTCTGATCTTCAGGTAAGCGTTCTCCAAGGCAGCCTTCATGACACATCACAACGCAGAATCACCGAGCAAAAACTGATAGCCAAGTTCCGCACACATGAGGACGGCCTCAACCGGGATCTTGGGTTCATGTCACACAATCTGTAACTCCCATGACATGCCTGGGCGTGCAAAATTTCACTAACTGTGCTGTCTTGAGACAATTTACACCTCTTTAACCTGTGCTTGGTTCTCTCTCCATTTGCATTATCTGTACCTGTCAGGACCTGATTATCTGTTAAGACTCGCATTCCAACCATTATCTTGTAAATTGAGTCTGTACCTATATGTCCCCTGTTTGTGAACCCAACTCTTCACTCACCTGATGAAGGAGCAGTGCTCTGAAAGCTTGTGCTACCAAATAATGTTGGACTTTAACCTGGTGTTGTGAGACTTCTTACTGTGCCTTGTCCTTCTAGGTAGTAGAGGTTGCGTTTTGTAAGGTGCTGTTGAAGGAGCCTTGATGAGTTGCTGCATTTGGATACATCTTGTAGATGGTACACACTGTTGCCAGCGTTTTGCCAATGGAGGGAATGAACATTGAACGTGGTGCCAATCAAGCAGGCTGCTTTGTCCTGGATGGTGTTGAACTTGCCGAATGCTGTTGGAGTTGTACTTGTACAGATTAGTAGAGTATTCAATCACACTCTTGTGCCTTGTTGATTGTGGACAGATTTGTTCACTGGATTGCCCCCAGGATGTTGCTAATGCCACAGAATGTCAAGGGGAGATAGATAGATTCTCTCTTGTTGAAGATGGTCATTGCATGGCACGAATGTTTCTTGCCACTGAAAGAATGCAAAGATTAATTTTGGTAGACAATAGAAAATAAATGGTACAATTTTAGGGGATGTGTAGTAACTGAGAGACCTGAGGGTTTCCATACATAAGTCTTTGATGGTAGCAAGACAAGTTAAGAAGACTATTTAAAAAAGAACATCTACTGGTTTCATGTCTTTATAAAAAGACATGAAAACACATAATCAAGTGAGTTACGGAAACACTTTAAAACACAGGTCCAAGCCAGTATTATGTCCAGTTCTAGGTGCCATACTTTAGGAAAGATGGCCTTGGAGAGGGTGCAGGGGAGTCTTACTCGACTGGTGCCAAGGATGAAAGACTTCCGTTTAATTGGAGAGAAACTGGGCAAATTCTCCTTGGAGCAGAGAATGTTAAAAGGGGAGATTTGATAGAGGTGTTCAAAATCATGAAATGTTTACCTGAATAAAGAGAAATTGTTTCCAGTGACATCGGGTAAACAACTAGAGGACACAAATTTATGGTTATTAACGGAAGAACCTGAGGCGATGTGAGAAGATATTTAAACAACAAATTATGATTTGGAATGCACTGCCTGAAAAGTTGGTTGAAACAAATTCAATCATCATTTTCATATATATTCAATGTAACTATATTACTCAATGTAACTTAATACTCAAATGCAACCATATTGAAGTTTTTGGGGAACGAGCAGGTATTATGGGCCAATTGGCTCACTGCCTTCTCTCATACTCACTAGAATGGACAATGATACAGTAGATGTTACAGAAACATGGGTTTGGCCGGAACTGAAAATTGAATCATAGAATCATAGAAACCCTACAGTACAGAAAGAGGCCCTTCGGCCCATCGAGTCTGCACCGACCACAATCCCATCCAGGCCCTCCGCCCATATCCCTATATATTTACCCACTAATCTCTCTAACCTACACATCTCAGGACACTAAGGGCAATTTTAGCATAGCCAATCAACCTGACCCGCACATCTTTGGACTGTGGGAGGAAACCGGAGCACCCGGAGGAAACCCACGCAGACACGAGGAGAATGTGCAAACTCCACACACACAGTGACCCAAGCCAGGAATCGAACCCAGGTCCCTGGAGCTGTGAAGCAGCAGTGCTAACCACTGTGCTACCGTGCCGCCCATGTTCCTGGTTTGAACAGTTTCAGGAGAGGCATGGTTGTGCTGGCAATATTAGTGAAGCATTCTGCTGGAGCATTGACATTATAGGGATTATGTTAAGGCTGAATCCATATAGACAGGGTGAAGGAGTAAGAATGGAATGTACATTACAGGTCACCTGAAGGTGACTTAGTGATAGTGAGAACAGACCATTCAGCAGCATGTGAGAGATGGGGCAATAAAATTAGGGTTTTGTTTGGACGATCCTAGAGCATACCACTGTAAAAGCAATGCATGTTGTCACAGTGTGAAAGCATCCAAACTGCTCCTAGATTGGTCTGTTTCTAATCCAACAAGAGAAGCAGCATTGCTGGAAATTAGGAAATTAAGTGATGCACATAGGGGAATGGTGGTGTAGTGGTTATGTTACTGGACTACTAATGCAGAGATCTGGGTTAATGCTCTGGTGATATGGGTTCAAATCCCACCGTGGAGCTGGTGGAATTTAAAATCCATTCATTAATAAATCTGGATTTAAAATCTAGTCTCAGTACTGTAATGGTGACCAAACTATCAGATTGTCGTAAAAACCCATCTGGTTCACTAATGGAAGAAAATGTGTCATCCTTACCTGGTCCAGCATTCATGTGACTCCAAACTCACAGCAATGTGGTTGACTTTTAACTGCCTTCTGAAATGTCTGAGCAAACTCTCAGTTCTGCAAAACTGCAACAGAAAAATCAAAAAGGAATAAAATCAGATGAACAGCATGGCATTGACCTCGGCACTAGAAGTGACAGTGGCACACTATGCCCTGTTGACCCTGCAAAGTCCTCATTAGGAACTGGAGGCTTGTGCCAAAATTGGGAGTACTGCCCCACAAACTAGTTCAGTGATCGCCTGGTGTAGTCATATTTACTGAATCACATCTCAAAGACAGCATCATCACCATGCCTAAGTATGTTCTGTCCTGTCCCAGTATGACCTTCAGAACTCGACCAGCTCAGCCAGTTGTGGTGCTTTGAAGTCGTACTTGATGGTGGACATTGAATTCCCTCATCCATAGTTCATTCTGTACATTTGGCACACATGGTGCTTCTTCCAAGCAGGGAGGAGTACCGGCAGGCCAGACCCAGCAGAAGTGGCAGCACAGTGATATAGTCAGGAGGGAGCTGTGCTGGGATTCATCAACATTGACTCCGTGAAGTTCCATGGCATCAGGCCAAACACGTACAAGGAAACCTCTTGCTGATTACCACCTACCACCCTCCCTTAGCTGATGACGCCAGGGGATTGCTGAGTGCCCAGGACAAAGCTAGGATGCTGTTCCTGGGGCTTGTCTTGAGTTTATTCTATATTGTTCCAATGTTTGGTCTCAGAGTGAGGAAGGGACAGTCTTAAGCTAGAAAGCCACATGGAGTCCCATGTCATACCTGTGTGACACACTTTGGCAAACAGGCCACCGAGTCTATAGTTGTCTGTCCCAGTGTAAAGCAGATTGCACTGTGAAAAATGAATGCATTGTAAATTTGAGGAAGTACATGTGAATTGTTGTCTTGCGTGGAAGGAATGTTTAGAGACCCGGGCTGATGTGGGTGAGAAAAAAATGGTTAAATGTTGTATTTGCCTGGGAAGGTGCCAGGGAAAGGACATTTGGCTTTCTAGACCATGTTTACTTGGGTTTCCTTCATCCACAACCTAGTAACTTTTTAATTTTTTTACCAAATTGGTCAAACATTACCTTGTTTTCCAGAAACTATGTTGGGTGTCTCTGGGACCTTTCCTGTCTAAGCATATTGCGCATCGCTGAGGATTCTTTGGAATATTTTATCTGCTACTGATGTTGGGCTAATGGGTCTTTGATCTGGTTTATTGGTGAATAGTGCAAATTTAAGGGGAAGCTTGATAAATGAGAGAAAGAAGTAGAGGATTATGCTGAAATGACTTGATGAAGGAAGGTGAAAGGCTGGTGCAGAGCATACAGGCCAGGATGAATTCAGCACCAAATGAGATGAATGATCTGTTTCAGTGCTGTAAATTCTATTGCTTTTAATGGTGAGTTCCCTATTTAAGTTGAGTTGGAGTACTTTTGCTCTTTTTAAAAAAATTCATTTTATGGGACAATCACAGGCTGAGCCAGTATTTATTGCCCGTCCCTCACTGCCCTCCAGTTCGGAGGGAATTTGAGAGTCTGGAGTCACGTGTAGGCCAGACTGGATAAGGATGGCAGATTTCCTTACCTAGAGTACGTTAGTGAACTAGCTGGGGTTTTAGCAGGGGTGGAGAGGGACTGAGAGGTAGGGTTGTGGATTGCCAGCATTTATGTGGAAGTTAGCTCCAACTTCAAATCATAGGATCCCTACAGTGCAGAAGGAGTTCTGAATGTGGGATCTGTGTTCCATTTGCATCCAAACATGCAATGCTAAAATTTTGTGTCTCAATTGAAATGATGTGTTTTCCACAAAGACCTGTTATACGAACTGTTAATGATGATTCACTGCAGCTAGTTATCACTAATGATGAATTATCAGTTCACAGTAAATGGCGCAAACACCCACAGGTTGATGGTGGATTTCACAATTTAGACATTTCTCGGAATAATTCTACTGTACAATTTTTAAAAACTTTTTTTGGTGAATTTTGTGCTCATCCAAGTTAAATTTTTGAATTGGGAAATGGAGTACTTTTGACATTATACTCTCAACTCAGCTGTAGCAGCTAAAGTTCTGCTCACCGCAGCTTCCAGAGGGCACCTTTTTTGTCCACAGACTTTTCCCCTTGCCTCCTCAGGTCTCTTTGACAGGTCTCAGTGCTGGATTAGATGGAGTTTTGGGCTATAGACTCAGGCATTCTACTAAACAGGATTGCGGGTGTTCAAAATTAGTTTCACATCAGTACACCCTTGCAACTAAAACAGAAAAGTTCTCTGTTCATCTGTCTGCATTTGAACTCTGGTCTTGGATGTGAAAAGCCTTTATTTGAACTATTGCACCAGCTGGTGCATCTTCCATGAGACTTTCAATGGGATGATTATAAAGGTTGGGCTAGCAACCCTCCATATTAAGGTCTGTATCTGTGGGACAGATTCATAATCAATCATTGACATAGTGGTAATGTCACTGGACTAGTAATCTAGAGGCCCAGGCTAAAACTGGTTCAAATCCCACTGCAGCTGGTGGAATTTAAATTTAATTAATAAATATGGATAATAGAGTTAGTCTCTTTGTAAAAACCCACCTGGTTCACTAATATCGTTTAGGGAAGGAAATCTGCCATCCTTGCCTGGCCTGGCCTACAAGTGACTCCAGACCTATAGTAATGTGGTTGATAAGAACATAAGAACTAGGAGCAGGAGTCGGCCATCTGGCACCTCGAGCTTGCTCCTCCATTCAATAAGACCATGGCTGATCTTTTCATGGACTCAGCTCCACTTACCCGCCCGTTCACCAAAACCCTTAATTCCTTTACTGTTCAAAAATCTATCTATCCTTACCTTAAAAACATTCAATGAGGTAGCCTCAACTGCTTCATTGGGCAGGGAATTCCACAGGTTCACAACCCTCTGGGTGAAGAAGTTCCTCCTCAACTCAGTCCTAAATCTGCTCCCTCAATGCCATTTGAAATGGCCTAGCAAGCTGCACAGTTCAAGGGCAATTAGGGATGAGCAACAAATTCTGTCCTTGCGATTGACGTCCATATCCCACGAAAGAAAAAATGTTCTGTTTGTTCGTCAGCCCCGATGATTTTACAGGTCTCTGCCAACTGACTAATGCATGTAGATGACTCTCAATATGCAACAACTGCTGTTGTCACTGCCAGAAACACTTCTGAATGATCTGAACTTTGTTTCAGCAATGTTATCAATGACTGTCAAAGCAACATCCAAACAGCATTTTGAATTTAAAACCTGGGGGCAAACTAATCTGATGCTCAATTCTCTGGATTATTTTGCTAGCATAGCAGGGTGTGGAGAGTCAATAATAGATGTGTTAGTTCTGCCTAGCCAACTGTAAGCAGAAGGGGAAGTTATGATCAAGGGATATGGGGGAAGGGGGGATCAGGATATTGAATTTGATGATCAGCATGATCATAATGAATGGCAGAGCAGGCTAGAAGGGCCGAATGGCCTATTTCTGCTTCTAGTTTCTATGATTCTACCCACCTGACAAAAGTGGGGGTTGAAGGGGTGTCTGTTGGGAAAAGTCAGAATAGTTACTTCGCTCTGCAATTGATTTATACCTGTTAGGAAATAAAACATGTAACTGGTTATTCAGTCATTGCTTAACTAACAATTTGTGTGTACACAACAATCATTTAATTCTATCCAACCAGGAATTTCACTATATTTCATTACTTATCTATTCTTTTAAGGCTTGTTAGTTAATGGGTTAAACCGTCATGAATAAACTCAATGTGTTTATATGTAATAGTTACATTTACAATTAGTTGTATTAATAGCATTCGTATGATGCCTAATAAAAGTCTTGGTGCGCTTGACAGTAATCAGAAAAAGTACTCAAAGATGAAGAGGGAATAGTATGGATTTGAAACCAATCTACAAGATTAAGCTAACCATTTTCTGACTATAAAGGCAGGTTCTGAGGTGAAATGGCAAAAATGATGACATCCATTATTTAGCAAGTTGCCAAATGATCACTGATTGTGATCGTGGGCAAGTGAGAGAAACTTTGGGGCCGGACAAAGGCACTGCAATATTTCACAGAAAAACAACTGAATTGTGAAATATGATCCTGAGATAAGAACTAAAATTCTCACAGTAATAAAGAGGAATTCGACTTGTTCAACAGCTTTGGCCTTGGATCTGCATTTAGATCGGTTTTTCCGTTGGACTTTTGTCTATTTGTGTTGAAGCTCTTCATCAGCTTTCTTAAGTTTTGTAAGCTGGTAGACATGAGCTTTTTGCAAGAAAGAAAACAAGTGGTTAATGAATGTCTTTCTATCTCCTGTAGGTGTTCCCCCACTCAAAGTCGTGATGCCTGCACTATCACCAACAATGGAGAAAGGAAATATTGTAAAATGGCTGAAAAAAGAAGGTAAGTCGCGATATTAGCAACAAAATCTCTTAGAAATGCAAATCGTTAAAACAGAAATGAGCTGTTTTTGAAGGTTGACGTAGCATTTGTGGCCAGTGGTCTCCTCCTCCTCCTCAGCCTGCTTACCCATCATTCAAGTTTAAAGGATCATTCAGATGTGTTGAGTTTTAAATGAAGATGGTGCAGAATCCGTTTTTTTAGAACTGTGTATTCTGAAGCTGGAGTGTGTAACCCTGTATGCATTTATATATAAAACATATATACACATATAGAATGTGTGCATAAATTTGGGGTCATATGTTTTACATATTATTTACAACAGAGAAACAAACCATTCAGACCAACAGCTCCATAAGTGTTTAAGTTCCACACGAGCCTCCTCCCATCCTGCTTCATCTGTCCTTCAACTTATCCTTCTATTTCTTTTTCCATCATTTGCTTATTTAGCTTCCCTTTAAATGCACCAATGACATTTACTTACATTCCACATGGTAACACTTTCCACATTCTAATGGTTTTACAAAGAACAAAGAACAATACAGCACAGGAACAGGCCCTTCGGCCCTCCAAGCCCGCGCCGCTCCCTGGTCCAAACTAGACCATTCTTTTGTATCCCTCCATTCCCAGTCCGCTCATGTGGCTATCTAGATAAGTCTTAGACGTTCCCAGAGTGTCCGCCTCCGCCACCTTGCCCAGCAGCGCATTCCAGGCCCCCACCACCCTCTGTGTAAAATATGTCCTTCTGATATCCATGTTAAACCTCCTCCTCCCCCCCCCCCCCCTCCCCCCAAACCTCACCTTGAACCTATGACCCCTCGTGAACGTCACCACCGA
Source organism: Mustelus asterias (assembly GCF_964213995.1). NCBI lineage: Eukaryota > Metazoa > Chordata > Chondrichthyes > Carcharhiniformes > Triakidae > Mustelus > Mustelus asterias. The sequence continues at coordinate 77,394,821 of NC_135809.1, forward strand.
CCTGGGAAAAAGCTTCCCACCGTTCACCCTATCTATGCCTTTCATAATTTTATACACCTCTATCAGGTCACCCCTCATCCTCCGTCTTTCCAGTGAGAAGAACCTCAGTTTACCCAATCTCTCCTCATAACTAAGCCCTTCCATACCAGGCAACATCCTAGTAAACATCCTCTGTACTCTCTCTAAAGCCTCCACGTCCTTCCGGTAGTGTGGCGACCAGAACTGGGCGCAGTATTCCAAATGTGGCCGAACCAACGTTCTATACAACCGCAACATCAGACCCCAACTTTTATACTCTATGCCCCGTCCTATAAAGGCAAGCATGCCATATGCCTTATTCACTACCTTCTCCACCTGTGACGTCACCTTCAAGGATCTGTGGACTTGCACACCCAGGTCCCTCTGCATATCTACACCCTCTATGGTTCTGCCATTTATCGTATAGCTCCCCCATACGTTAGTTCTACCAAAATGCATCACTTCGCATTTATCAGGATTGAACTCCATCTGCCATTTCTTTGCCCAAATTTCCAGCCTATCTATATCCTTCTGTAGCCTCTGACAATGTTCCTCACTATCTACAAGTCCAGCCATTTTCGTGTCTTCCGCAAACTTACTGATCACCCCAGTTATACCTTCAAACAGCAGAGGTCCCAATACAGAGCCCTGCAGAACACCACTAGTCACAGGCATCCAGCCGGAAAAAGACCCTTCCACTACCACCCTCTGTCTTCTGTGACCAAGCCAGTTCTCCACCTATCTAGCCACTTCCCCCTTTATCCCATGAGATCCAACCTTTTGCACCAACCTACCATGAGGGACTTTATCAAACGCCTTACTAAAGTCCATATAGACGACATCCACGGCCTTTCCCTCGTCAACCATTCTAGTCACTTCTTCAAAAAACTCCACCAGGTTAGTGAGGCATGACCTCCCTCTCACAAAACCATGCTGACTATCATTAATGGGTTTATTCCTTTCTAAATGCGCATACATCCTATCTCTAAGAATCCTCTCCAACAACTTCCCTACCACGGACGTCAAGCTCACCGGCCTATAATTTCCCGGTTTATCCTTCCTACCCTTCTTAAATAACGGGACCACATTAGCTATCCTCCAATCCTCTGGGACCTCACCTGTGTCCTGTGACGAGACAAAGATTTGCGTCAGAGGTCCAGCGATTTCATCTCTCGTCTCCCTGAGCAGCCTTGGATAGATTCCATCAGGCCCTGGGGATTTGTCAGTCTTTATATTCCCTAAAAAACCTAACACTTCCTCCCTTGTAATGGAGATTTTCTCTAACGGGTCAACACTCCCCTCCGAGACACTCCCAGTCAACACATCCCTCTCCTTTGTGAATACCGACGCAAAGTATTCATTTAGGATCTCCCCTACTACTTTGGGCTCTAAGCATAATTCCCCACTTTTGTCCCTGAGAGGTCTGATTTTTTTCCCTGACTACCCTTTTGTTCCTAACGTATGAATAAAATGCCTTGGGATTCTCCTTAATCCTGTCTGCCAAGGACATTTCGTGACCCCTTTTTGCCCTTCTAATTCCTCGTTTGAGTTCTTTCCTACTTTCTTTGTACTCCTCCAGAGCTCCCCCTGCTTTTAGCTGCCTGGACCTGACGTACGCCTCTCTTTTCTTTTTGACCAATCCCTCAATTTCCCTGGTTATCCACGGTTCTCAAATCCTACCCTTCCTATCCTTTTTTACAGGCACATGCCTGCCCTGCAGCCCTAACAACTGTTCCTTAAAAGACTCCCACATGCCAGATGTGGATTTACCCTCAAACAGCCTCTCCCAATCAAGAGCTGCCAATTTCTGCCTAATCCCACTAAAGTTAGCCTTCCCCCAATCCAACACCTTACCCTTGGGACACCACTCATCCTTTTCCATCACTATCCTAAAGCTAACAGAATTGTGGTCACTATTTGCACATGTTCCCCTACCGAAACTTTGAAGACCTGACCGGGCTCATTCCCCAGTACGAGGTCCAGTATAGCCCCCTCTCTAGTCGGGCTATCTACATATTGTTCCAAAGAACCCTCCTGTATGCATTTTACAAATTCCTCCCCATTCAGAGTCCCAGCTCTCAGCGATTTCCAGTCTATACCAGGGAAATTGAAGTCTCCCACTACAACAACCCTATTTTTCCTGCACCTATCCAGTATCTCCTGACATATCCGTTCTTCCACTTCCCTTGTGCTGTTGGGGGGCCTGTAGTATACCCCAACATAGTGACTGCGCCCTTCCTGTTTCTAAGCTCCACCCAGAGTGACTCGTTACACGACCCCTCGGAATTGTCCTCCCTCTGCACCGCTGTAATATGCTCTCCAACTAATACTGCTACTCCCCCACCTCTTTTGGCCCCTCCTCTGTCTCGCCTAAAACACTTGTACCCCGGAATATTCAGCTGCCAGTCCTGTCCCTCTTTCAACCAAGTCTCTGTCACCGCAACCACATCCAAATTCCTCGTGAGCATTAAGGCCCTAAGTTCGTCTGTCTTACCTGCTACGCTCCTTGCATTGAAGTATAAGCACTCCAGACCTCCAGGCCCAGTGAGGTCATCCTTCCCCAGAGTGCTCTTCTTCTTTGCCAGCCTTGTCCCAGCCCCAAGCTTGTCCCCAGCCTCTACACTTGCAGACCTAATATTTTGATCCCCACCCCACTGCCATACTAGTTTAAACCCCCCCGAACTGCACTAGCAAAACTCCCAGCCAGGATATTCATGCCCTTCCAACTTAGTTGTGACCCGTCCTTCTTGTACAGGTGCCATCCTCTCCTGAAAACTTCCCATTGATCCAGGAAAATGAAGCCCTCCCTCCTGGACCAGTCCTTTAGCCAAGCATTCAATTGTACTAACTCCCTATTCTTAGCCTCACTGGCACAAGGCATTGGGAGCAGCCCAGAGATGGCCACCCTGGAGGCCCTACTTTTTAGCCTATTTCCCAACTCCCTGAATTGCTCTCGTAGGATCCCCCTGCTCTTCCTATCTACGTCATTTGCACCAATGTGCACAATGACATCCGTTTCTTTATATTCCCCTTTTAAGATGCCTCCTATCCGCTTGGAGACATCCATTACCCCAGCACCAGGTAGGCAGACTACCATCCTGGAGTCCCGTTCGCACCCACAGAATCACCTGTCCGTGCCTCTAACCGACGCATCCCCCACCACTATTGCTCTCCTAACCCCTCTCTTTCCTTTCCAGGCCACAGAGCCTGACTCTGTGCCAGTGACCTGGTCGCTGTGGCTTACCCCTGGAGAGTCATCCTCCTCCACACTATCCAAAACAATATACTTGTTTTGGAGGGGGACAACCACAGGTGACCCCTCCACTAATTGCTCACTCCCCTCCCCTCTCACACCTGTCGCCGAGCCCTTCCTATTATGAGAGACAGCCACTGGAGTACTCTCTGGTATGTTACCCTTCTGACCTTTACTCCTCCTAACTGTGACCCACATGTCTTCCTCCCGATGCCCCAGTGTAACTAGTTCCCTATAACTCATGTCAATTATTCTCTCATTCTCCCTGACTAGACCAAGGTCAGCAATCTGCAGCTCCAGTTCCGTGACGCGGTCCCTCAGGAGCTGCAGTTCCACGCACCTGGCGCAAATGTGAACCCCCAGGAGGCTAGGTGTTTCCAGGAACTCCCACATCCCACACCGGAAGCACCGAACTGGCCTATCATTCATAGTTACCCTTATCCTATATAGGTTTGGATAAAAATAACTTACCCTGCCTCGCCCTTTCTGCCTAAGCCCTGTGAGCCAAAGCCCTGACAGCTTTCACTTAGCTTCCCACTCACTCCACTGCCCGCTCCCGATGCTGCCCGCTGTATAGAGTGACTTTTATACTAAAAAACACAATCTCCCAGAATCCCCTGCAGCCTACTCCCACTTCCTCAGAGTTTAAACCCTTGAAAAAAGCCCGTGAAAAAAACGGATTAAATAAATAATTCACAGCACTTTACTCACCCTCAGTACTCCTGCTGAGAATCTCTCCCTCTGTCCTGCACCACTTCGAACAAATGATAGTTTTTCAATAATTCATATTTGTTGAGCATGACCTTCCTTTTTGAAATCTACGTTTTTTAAATTATATTTTCAGCATCTAGAAGTTTTTCTATCATCTTTGAGTAAAGATTCCATTTTCTTTTTTATCAGTTACGTTGGGCCAATTGATCTATAACTTGGACTTGTTCTCTTTCTCTTTTTAAATATAGGAACATGTTAGCAGTTCTCCAGCAGTATTCTATGTTTGAATGAATGATATATATGTGTAGTAGTATCTATGCTATCACTTTTAATTCTTGATGTACAGCTATGTCTTCCAAAGGACCAGGAGTTATATTTCTTTATTTAGTTTGCCAATTTCTACTTTCCTAATTTCTTTGAATTCTTTGCAAATGTTTTTGTATTTCCTTTGCTGTCTGTGCACTTTGGGTACACTTAATTAATTTATTCCAATTTTGTCATTTCTTTAATAATTTATAGTAAGTCACGACTGGATAGATTCTGCTTTTTAGTGGAAAATTACTCTCCCAGACTCCATCATTGTTATAAATGATTCCTACTGCTGTTCTATTTATTTGTCCGTCAATACATTTTCTTCTTTATTTTCCCTAGTTCTTTTCTCATCTTTCCTTTGTTTTTTTTCTCATCTTTCGAAAATCATTATTCCCAATTAATTACACGGGGCTTTGTCTTATTTCTGCCCTTCCCAATCTGTATCTTAAACTTTATTATGATATGATTACTATTGCCTCGATGCTCCCCCACACTTTCTTCTTTAATCTTTTCCTTACACATCATGCTTTAAAACATGTATCACTCACCCTATTTGTTTTTAAATAATACAGAATGGTTTTTTTTGAATAAGTGGTATTATCATAGTAAAATTCATGAGTGATGCTATGAAAAACTTCAGTCATAGTGACTGGTCTAGCCTCTAGGTCCCGTTAAAGAACTAGGCTAGCCGGTCAATTTGTCACCAGCGTACTGCGAATCTGACTGGCTTCATTATTGCAACAAATAATTTTTCACTGCATAATTGGTTTACTGGACCAATTGTGTAGATATTGATTGATTTTGTTTCTACTGACCTTTTGTACTGATAAATTCTACTTGGATCCACAGGCCGAGAAAGTCACTGAATTCTGAAACAGCCCTAACCAGAGTCACAAAACATATCCTGTCTGACAGTGACCTGGTAAATTATCCCTCCTCAAACTGATGGTTTGGCCACTATTTCTGTGGTGAAGGGAGGTAGTGATGCACAAGACTATCTACATCTTTGTCTATTTTCCTCCCGTTCTGCCCTCTTTAAATTATGATGTGGAGATGCCGGCGTTGGACTGGGGTAAACACAGTAAGAGTTTTAACAACACCAGGTTAAAGTCCAACAGGTTTATTTGGTAGCTCCGAAAGCTAATGGCATTTGCTACCAAATAAACCTGTTGGACTTTAACCTGGTGTTGTTAAAACTCTTACTCTCTTTAAGTTATGCATGACGGGCATTGCTGGACAAGATCTAATCTCTGTCCTGCCCTGATGGGTTAAAAACGAATTCTAACATCAGCTGTTTTGTTGCCTCAGATTTCACTGTTCCTTTGCAAACAGATGATTTGCTGAGATCTCTCTTCAAACGTGAAACGTAGGAGGCTTAGGGGTGATCTTATGGAGATCTATGAAGTAATGAGGGGCCTAGATAAGCTAGTCAATATCTTTTCCCAAAGGTAGGGGAGTCTAAGATTAGAGGGCATAGGTTTAAGGGGAAAGGTACAAAAAGGTCCAGGGGGCAATTTTTTCACACAGAGGGTAGTGAGTGTCTGGAACGAGCTGCCAGAGGTAGTAGTAGAGGCAGGTATAATATTGTCTTTTAAAAAGCATTTAGATAGTTACATGGGTAAGATGGGTGTGTAGGGATATGGGCCAAACATGGGCAATTGGGGCTAGCTTAGTGGTTAAAAACTGGGCAGCTTGGACAAGTTGGGCCGAAGGGCCTGTTTTTATGCTGTAAACCTCTATAACTCTATAAGACCAACATCAGAGAAATTGAACATTGAGGTTACAGATATGGAATAGGTCCATTTTAAATGGAAAGCACTTATGGAATCAGGACTCCATGTAAGACAGAGTGGATACGGGAGCCTTGAGACAGAAAGCAAAGTTTTAGATGAGCTGGAAGCTCGTGGAGGATGAGTCAGTGAGCCTTGGGAAAGTCTACTGTGAAGGTGATAAAGGTCTGGATAAGAGTTTCAGCAGCCAGTGATGGTCTCAGAGGCAGGAGTGGCCCATGCAGGTGTGGGAGCAGCTGCATTTTCACAAGCTGTGGCACTACTCATTTTTAATCCATTTTCTATCCTGATGCAACCCGTGATTATCTGATCCTGATGTGTATGATCTGTGATGTGATCCTGGAAGATTCTGGCTAAATTTTGGTGAAGGGGAGCCGAGTTAAGTTCGGGAAATTCTTGTTTGATCGAGGTGGTCGGAGACACCCGGGGTGGGGCCGGGTTTGCAGTGGCCGTTTCGCTGGTGAGCAGGCCTACAGTTCGGTGATGCTGTTGATGCCTAGATGATGGCCACCATCATGAGTGAAGTTGTGGATGACGATCTTAGCTCTCTGACATTTTTAGTGCGCATTTTGAGGAACTGCGAGATCCTTAAAAGAATGGTTGAAATGGAGAAAAGAATCCTGGCAATGGAGAAGGCAGTTTCCTCGGTGAAGGCTCACCTTCAATTCTTGGAAAGCTTGCTGCATGGTATGTTGAATGTCTGGTTGACTCGGGGAGAGGGGGCTGAGGAAGGAGTGTCCCTAAGGCCGGTCTCCCGGAAGGTGCTGGAATGAATCTCTGACCGAATTTCAGAATTGGCTATAATGCTTTCACAATCTCGATTTGAGGGTTGGGCATCTCGGGTTCGAGAAAGCACATTGTACCTGGTTTTCGAGGCTCGGGGTCAATCAAAGGTTCTGGCCACTGGTCCTATGTTGTCTTGTCCTCGGTGCTCGTTGAGAAGGTTTGGACGTGGCTGATTTTGTTGGGTCCTCGCCACCAGCTGGGGCCTAGGCTTTTCTTTGCCGGAGCTTCGAGATGACAACATGGTGAAGGTGTAGAGGCTTTGGTAAAACTCTGGATGGATCCTGAATGTTGCTCAACAATCCTACCTTTTTGTGTTCCGTAGATGGTTATATTATCCTGCAGTTTATCATTAATCCTGAATTTTGTTCCCAGAAGATTATAATCCTGATTTTGTGATATTATCTTTTATCCTGATGAGGGTGTATGATACATGAGCACAGAGATGTTTGTCGCCTTTTATCGTGTTATTCTGTGAAAATGAGGATTGTTTATTTCTTTTTCTTTCAATGGTATTTGTCCATGGTGTACTTTGGCAGTGGAACGGGGAAGGCTGGGATTTACTGTTTGTGGATCTCCTTTCCAATGGGGAGTATGCTGAGTTGGTTGTATGATGTGAAGGTTGTGCGGTATTTACCCGGTTGCCTTTTTTAATGTACTGTAATCCTTGCATTTACTGGCGGAGTACAATGTCGGTACCCCTCACTTTAATTTATTTTGTAAGAAAAGGTGAGTGGCCCAACAGCAAGGTGGTGGTATGTGGCTTGGTGAAGAGATGATGGAGAAAGCCTTATGAGTCCTCCTTGTGGGTGAGGATAGTCTTCCATTAGAACTCTTGGGATCCTGTTTTTCTTTTGGAGTTTTGGTTATTATGGGATTAAGGAATCCTTGATTCCTGTGAAAGTACAGATCATGTATCCTGGAAAAGACTGGGTCCCTTTTTTTTCTGTCGTTAGAGTTGGGGAATTGTGTTCTGGTGCATGCCCAGGCATAGATGATTAATCCTAGGATATCTAGCCTTATTAGGTTGCTCTTCTATTTTGGTTTAGCTGCACAGGCAGTGGCTATTTGTTCATTTGGCCCATGGAATGTATGGTGGGTATTTTCAGTTTTTCTGATAAGGGGTAACGGGTTGAATCCCATTGATTCTGGGATCTAGGTGGCACTTTTGAGGTATCTAGAGAGAGGGATAGTTGGTGGGTAAGTGTGCTGTTAATATTCTACTGCAGGGTGACGTAAGGCAGGTCAGTGCAGTGGTGGCTGGGTTGGTTGGACGTGGGAGCGGTTGTCCTCCCCAAGGTGTCCCCTTTTGGGGCTTCTAGACCACTTTTCTTCCTGGGGCTGAGTGTGCAGATTGGTTGTATCTTTTGTGGATGCAGGGTGGTCTGCCACTCCCTGATCGTTCACAAGTCTTGGATAAAGTTCATGAGGCTCACCTGGGTGCCCCCCAAATGAAAGGTTTAGCCAGGTCATATGTTTGGCAGCCTAATATGGACCAGGACTTGGAGAACAAGGTGAAACCCTGTTCTGCGTGTCAGATCAACCAGACAATGGCTTCACCAGCACCACTACATCCAGTGGCCTAAAATTTATGTGGACTTTGCAGCGCCTTCTTGGGTCATATGTTTCTAGTTATCATGGATGCGCATTCTAAATGGTTGGAAGTACACATCTTGAGCAACGTTACAGCTCCCATTATGATAAAGAAGCTACACCCAAGTTTTTGCAGCTCATGGTTTATCCGATTCTCTTATTTCTAATAATAGAATAATGTTTGAGTGATTTGTTCCAAGAGTTAATGCAAAGGAATGGACTATGCCATGTGCATACTGTGCCTTTTCATAACCTTCAAATGGTTTAGTAGAGTGAGCTGTTTAGATACTGAAAGGATTGAGAAGAATGGCAGGTGATACTTTGGGAACCAAGCTTTCACGGTTCTTGTTCCAGTATTGTATCACGCCTAAAGCAACAACAGAACTCTCACCAGCTAAATTACTGATGAGTAGGAAGCCAAAGTCACACCTGGATCTGCTACATCCAGATGTCAACGTGAGAGTGGGAAGGAGATAAGAAATGGTTCTTGTTATACAAAGATTTCCAGCCCGGAAGATGACTAGGGACATTCATGCACAGATGCTCAACTTACTCCTGCAACCACAAGTCCAGCTCCACTGAAACAAATCTCTCACCAGTGTCTACAGAGTCACCAGTGGTACTGCACAGGTCACAGTGTATTTGCAAAGCTCCTGAAAGACTGATATATAATTGAGACATGGGTTTCATTGTTTCTTTCCTGAAGGGGAATTGAAATTAAGGGGTGGAGAGGGGGTGGTGGTGGGGGGGGGAAGTGTTATAGAATGTTATAGTTAAGCATCTTCCTATTTGAATGTATACACTGATGTATTTAGTGGGTATCAGTGTGTGTGAGTGATGCCAGGGGTAGCGTGGGTTTTTGTGCATCTTACCATGAGGGAGCTGTGTAACTGGCTGCTTCCAGCTCTGAGTCCATGCGGCACTGTATTTCAATATTTTTTATAAGTAAAGAGTGACGATCACATGTTCGACCATGTTTTTGTGGCCAAGTTACCCCAAAAATCTGTAATAAAAAGATCCTTTTAGAAAAAGAATAGTCACAGCACAGAAGGAGGTTGTTGAGCTCTTTCTGTCAGTGACGGGTTTTTGTAAGAGAGTCTCTCCCTCCCCCCTCTCTCCCTCGCCCCCTCTCTCCCTCGCCCCCCCTCTCTCCCTCGCCCCCCTCTCTCCCTCGCCCCCCCTCTCTCCCTCGCCCCCCTCTCTCCCTCGCCCCCCTGAGGGTCAATTAGGGCAATGAGAATGTAAATTCAGTGGCTCAGGGATGCTGAAGACACTGACTTTAACCTCGCTAATGCTAAATTGAAGTGGGAACTTTGCTGCAAAAGGCTTGTGCTGAAAGCTTCTAAAGGAGAGTGAATCTGAGCTTCAGAGAAGGAGAATAAATGGTGTATCAGTGGTCTCTTTAAATGCTCTTATGCATGTTTGATTACAGCTGGATCCAAATCCCAGCAGTACGGCAGGATAAGTGAATCACGCAGCTGGCCAGCTGTGTGATTCACTTATCCTGTTGCACTGCTGGGGGGCATTATTTATGGAACTTTCTCTAGAAAGTAATGAATTCTAATTGGTATTTTGGTGTCATTGTGAATGGCCCTGTGGATGTAAGTCATGTGTGAAATTTCTTTTCCTGACTGGAACTGTTATCCTGCTGGCAGGTGTTAGGAAACAGGGATGATGAGTGTACAGTAACTGAGCTACATACTTGTGAATGAGGTGTGGTGTTTCACAACTCGTGGTGTTATTTTATCTGTCTGCTGGTGGGCCTTCATGCCAAATGACGAATGTTGCATGTCATTAAAATGTATTCTTCATTTCCAGTGTTCATGAATTAAGTCATTCTTATTAAATACCAATTTAAAGCAATTTCCAAAAATCAGGTAATTATTTTCAAAAGAGGGACATAGCGTTATAGAGCCTTGTTCAAGCACTGTTATAGTCTATTCTGCGCTTGGATTTTTAATCCTTCATACTTAGCAACACTTGCATGATAACAAATTTGATGCAAACTTTCAAATGCAATGATAGGCCAGTTCTGTGGTCTGATATGAACAGGAACATTAATCTGGATGGTATACATAGTCTCTTTCAAGATGTCCGTCCCTTTCTAGCCCTCCAAATTTTTTAAAAATTACTCCATCCTTAAAGTTGCAAAGCCAATGCTCAGAATGGACCAGGCAATCCGAAATCCTTTCCTTGCTTGCTCCAAAAACCACATTCCAAATCCAATTAAATCCAGTTCATGGTCCCCACAAGAGATGATGTGGAGATGCCGGCATTGGACTGGGATACACACAGTAAGAAGTCTCACAACACCAGGTTAAAGTCCAACAGGTTTATTTGGTAGCACAAGCCACTAACCTTCGGAGTGCTGCCCCTTCATCAGGTGAGTGGGAATTCAGTAACAGAACTCCCCACAAGAGAGACAAACAAGATCCGAACTGACAAGATAAGGCATTGCACCCCATCTCGGGCTTGATCCGACTGACACTTGATTTTAACCAAAAGACCAAGAAGCGATACCATCAACATCCCATACTGCCCTCAAGTAGTAGGTAATTACAAGTCTGGAGGGGATCCAGATTTAAGTGGACCATTTGCCCTAAGATCAAGTGTGGTATGGATCGGATGCTGCGCTTGGTTGAGGTCATTGGGTTGCATTTAAGCTTCATTTGAAGCAATTTTTAAAAGTGGCATCTCGGCCTTTTGGCTAAGATGCAAATGAGATCAAGTTTTGGAGGAGGTGAGTCTGCACCTACTCCAATCAGCTTGGCCCATGTAGATCAGTGTCAGCTTGGATCGGAAATGTCTCAACTTTTTGAGACTCTGAATTGGACTTGATTTGATTGAATTGGAAAAGGATATTAAAAAAATTGTGCAAGGAAACTGTCTATAAGGTTTAGTGAAAGTGGAATATCTCTGATCCAGTAATTGGAAAATGGAGCCCACTTGAAGGATTTATTATCCTGCACCCACAGAACTGGCACATCATTGGTTGGAATCGCTTCTTGGCCTTTTGGCTAAGATCAAGTGTAGTATGGAGAGGATGCTGCGCTTGGTTGAAGTCATTGGGTCACATTCAAGCTTCATATTCATATGAAGCAATTTTTAAAAGCGGCATCTCGGCCTTTTGGCTAAGATGCAAATGAGATCAAGCCTTGGAGGAGGAATCCTCCCCCTCCTCCAATCAGCTTGGCTCATGTAGATCAGGCCCAAGGCAGGTGTGAAGGCCCTGTCTTGTCAGCTTGGATCGGAAATGTCTCAACTTGTTGAGACTCTGAATTGGACTTGATTTGATTGAATTGGAAAAGTACAAAAAAAAATTGGTTGGTCTGAGTTTAGTCTATTTGCGAATGCTGTTCTGTTGGTATTACTGTGATTGACTGATAGGTGGTGACTAGCATTTCTTACAGTACTTCATTTAATAGCAGCAGCTCAAATAGACTTTATACAGCGTGGAGAAAAGGTTTCATTATAAACATCTGATCCTACACAAATCACGACACTTCAAAGTATTGTGAGTGGAGCACTCCAGACATTTCAACATAATAACAGTATAAATGTACGTATTATAGATTCACTGACTGCAATATTTAAATTCTATTAAAACTGTTCAGAGTTTAATTGTTTCCTTTATTCTTTTCCTTCAGTCTGATAATTGCTTCAGAAAATGTTTAATATTCGACTGGAATTATCATCAAATGCAGCAATGGGGTATTTACCCCAGTGTTGCTGTATTTAATACCCTAACAACCAGCAGTGTAACTCCCTCCATCTGTATCTTTTAATACTGCCAAGCCCTCCTGTAATAACTTATTGTGTGTTTGCATGGTGAGATCTGTTCCCAGAACAACCTGCTGGTCACAATTTCATTGAATAATATCCTCCTGTAATAGGCTTTACTAAAGAGGTGATGTGGCTGAGATGGGTTTTGCAGACAGTTCGACCATTGGAACAAAGGTCACTGACTTCCATGCACTAAAGCCACACTGACTGCAGCCACACTGCATCTTCTAGTGTTACAAATGTGGTCTAACAGCATTCCAGCACAGCACTCCAAAGCACTCCAAACACCAAAGCACTCCAGAACAGCATTTTGTTTGACCATTTTTAATGTTTGGCGCTTGCAATGAGAATATAGCAATTCATTCATACTTTGGTTGCAGCCAGTAACTTGAGCAAAATAAATCAAGGTACTGTACTGGAGTGTCAACTTGAGGGGATCCTGCACTGTTCCAGGTTCTGTCTTCTGTAAGAGACATTAAACCAAAGCTCCAACTGCTCTCCTGAATGAGCATTAAAGATCCAATTGCACTATTTTGGAGAAGAGCAGGGGAGATGTCCCCATTTTCCTGGCCAGTCGGCATCAGAGTATCACATTGCTTGCTGTTTGTGGCATTTTGTCGTGATTACATTCCAACAGTGATTACACTTCCAAAGCACTTTGTTGTCTCTGCTGTGTTTTGGGACATCCTGAGGCTCTGAATGGCATTATATAAGTGTGTGTTCCTTTCTTTACTGTATTTAATAACAACCTTGAAGATTTATTACCTGAAACCTGAAGTTGTTATTGGTACAAAATCCCTCAAAAGAAAACAGCACATTCTTTGTTCATGCAAGTCCAGAGCAGAAGTAGGCCACCTGACTCCTCTGGCATCCAATAAGATCATGGCTGATCTGATTATAACCTCCACTTCACATTCCTGCCTACCCCAATAACCTTTCACCCCCAGAATCTATCTAGCTCTGCCTTAAAAATAGTCAAAGACTCTGTTCCACTGCCTTTTGAGGAAGAGAGTTCAGGAGACTCTCCACCCTTTGAGAGAAAAAAGTTATCCTAATCTCTATCTTGAGTGACCCCCTGATTTTGAAAGTGACCCTTAGCATTAGACTCTCCCTCAAGAGGAAACAACCTCCTCACTTACACTCTCAAGACCCCTCAGGCTCTTAAAGATTTCAACCAAGTCACCACTTACTCTTCTAAACCCCAGCAGATACAAGCCTAACCTGTCCAACCTTTCCATTCCTGGTATTAGTCTAGTAAATATGAACTGCTTCTAACATATTTACATCTTTGCTTACCAGTCAGCAGAGGGCAGTACAAGCTCGTTTTAAAACCACTAGGCAGTAGTGTACATTTTAATTTTCCTATTTAACACTTACAATGCCCTAAAAGAGGGTTTAACACTGCCATAACATTACATCTCGGACTAACTATGAAGCTTGCTAAGATTATGTGATGCCAACTGAGCACTGAATTTGCCCTGACCAGTGGTACCAAGCATTGGTCTTTCCAAAATCCACATTTTTCTGTTAACTGCTGCGATTTATCAGCACTTCAAAATGCGAGACCATAGCAATATGATACAACTCCTGATCCTGAGTGGCTCTGGGAACCCTGCTGCGGTATTTTAGAATCGTTGGGACCTGCAGGCCAGATCCAAGGTCGTCCCATCCTCTGTCATTGAGCTACAGTATGCAGACATTGTTTGCACATGCTGAGGTCGAGCTCCAAACCATTGTCAACGTTTTTACTAAGTAGTACGAAAGGATGGGCCTCGCAGGCAAAGGTCTTGTACCAACTTGCCCCTGCCGCGCAGCACTGCCCCAGTTTCTCAAAATCCATGGTGAGGCCTTGGACAACGTGGGAGTCTACTATTAACAAGGGTAGACATTGATGTAGTCCTACATCGCTTCAGTATGCCTGTGCAGACCTCCCACCCATCTATGTGGCTCAGAGATACAGCCTATGTACAGCAGGCACTTCAAAATCCTGGAGAAGTACCACTAGCACTACCTCCGCAAGATCCTGCCAATAGGTGCACCAAAGTCGGTGTTCTCGCTCAGGGCAGCATCCCCAGCATCAAAACATTGACCACGGTCGATCAGTTCTGCTGGGTGGGCCACGTGCCTGACACAAGACTGCCAAAATAAGCACTATTACTCAGCTTCGACACGGCAAGCAAGCCTCAGGAAGGCAGAGGAAATGCTTCAAGGACACCTTCAAAACCTACTTGAAAAAGTGCAGCATCTCCATGACACCTGGGAATCATTGGCCCAAGACCGCCCAAAGTGGAGGAAAAGCTTCGGGAAGGAGCTGAACGCCTCGAGTTTCATCACCGAGAGCAAGCTCAAGCCAAGTATCGACAGAGAAAGGACAACATGGCAACCTGGGCACTCTATCCAACCATTCCTCCAACCACCATCTGCCCCACCTGGGACAAAGACACACTGATCTATTCGTATAAATGGAATACCCCACAGAAATATAATATCTATTGATAGCTCTTTTGAGTTTTCCAAGTCAGTTTCCATAGACGCTGTAACACATACTCCGATACCAGCTAAAAGGGCAATTTTTTTCCATAAATGTCACTGAAATATGAATCCATATCGCTGCAGTATAAATTATGCAGTGCATTCGCACTCCAGTAGAAGTTATGTAGTGCTATTGCACTGCCGTATGAGTTACTTGGGGAAGTCACACTCTAGCATCAGTTATGCAGTGTAATAACACTACAGTTGGAGTTTCACAACAGGTGCATCTTGTCCAGGAACTTGACAAATTTTCATAAAATGATGAGAGCTGTATGTGCTATCTGGAATAACGCGTATTATCTGAATGGGCTCTTGTTTCTCCACATTCAAAGCTGCATGTTTCCCTCCCTGCATGGTGTTCCCAAACTGCCAGCATAAGCAACATCCTGCTGACTTGCTCTGCACTCCACAGCTGCACTCTTCCCTGCTAGAGCTGTGGAATGCTGTTCAAGCTGCAATTACTGTAGCTTTGAAGTGCCTAAATGTTTCAAACCTCTTGTTTAATGGGTATGTAAGTATGGATGGGGTGGGGTGAGGAGGAGGAGTGGGCTTGGTGACAGTGACTCGATCTCCCTGAATGGAAAAAGGCTGTGCATATTGAATTCTACTACAATTAATGACCTCGTGGTAGGAATGATGCCATATAGGATTGTCAACTCTGGAAAACATATTCCTGGTGGTTTCATCATGTGGCCTCCTAGCTCCAACTTGCGCACAGCCATAGAACTTTTTCCTCACTTCCAATATGTTCATAACTAATAAATGAAGAAAGGAAAATGGAAAAAGGCACCTTTTTTAATGCTGCCGTGATTTTTTTCCAGGGTTGTTTGTGAGAAATGTTTAATTCTTAGACGGTTGAGAGCTCTTATGGAAATCAGACTCATTATTTGCTCTAACTGCTATCTATGTTTCATTTTCCTAGCTGTCAACAGGGAAAATTTACCAATGGAATTTAGCAGCTTAAAACTAAAATGTTAGCTTTCTGAGAAAAGCATGCATTTTGACATCAGTGATGTTAAAAGTCTCGTGAAAGTAGCAGCATAGAGGGTTCATTATGTATATAATGTTTTGGGAGATAGCTAAACATTCAGGCCAAATTCAAAAACGCACAGTGCTGGTGATCACACAGGGAATTTGGAAGAATGTACAGTGCTGATGGTAATACTGATGTTTCTGATATGAATTCATGAAAAAAGATTGATACTTTATTTTGTTGTGGGGGGTCTGAAAGGCATTTATTTAACTCCTAGCTAGATTGGTGCTCCTTTTATAAATTGAAAAACTGCATTCAAATGAGCTAGTTAGTAATGAGAAGCAAATCTCCAATACAGTCTTGTGTTGCCTAGCACTGCAGAGAAATAAAGAGCTCCCCAGCAGGGTCAGTGTTTTTAGTGTCGGTGCAGGGTGAGAAATGGGAAGATTTCCATGATCTCATGCTTGGTATTCATTGAGAATTGTGTTTCTGTTTCCCTGTTATCTCCGGCCAAGTACATTTGAAGAACTAGAGATTATGCTGGTTGAACAGGCCAATTGTGACTGTAACAATGCAAGAGGTATGAGTTGTTCTTAATGTGGCATGCTCTAGGCATTTAGCCATGAGAGCAAAATTATTGTTTTGACGTCAAATGTGGATAAAGTAAACTAATTGGTGCCCCTTGAATGGCCTGAGATCCAGTTTGACCCCACACAACCAACAATAATCATTATTGTGGGACATACTATATCACGTCACTGAATTTGATAATTTATCACGTTGCATTCAAGTTTATATTTAGATGCTGTGGTGGCAAAGTATGTATTGATTATCATTATTTACTAATTCATTTATTTTTATCTTGGATTTTCCCAGAATCCCATACACTCCCATACACTCTCTCCTTCTCTAACTCTTTCCCCCTCACGCGCTCTCTCGCTCGCGCGCTCTCTCGCACGCTCTCTCTCTCGCGCGCTCTCGCTCGCACGCTCTCGCTCGCGTGCTCTCGCTCGTTCGCGCGCTCGCTCTCGCTCGTGCTCCCTCTCGCTCGCGCTCCCTCTGGCGCTCCCTCTCCCTCTCTGGCGCTCCCTCTCCCTCTCTGGCACTCCCGCGCCCTTTCTGGCCCGCCCGTTTGCTGCCCGCCTCTGGCCCGTCGGCTCGCCGCCCGCCCTACCTCTCTGGCGCGCGCTCACACAGACATAGAAAATTAGCCTTGGCGAAACTGGAATCAATCGGTATCCAGTGGAACATTCTCCACTGGTTGGAGTCATACCTAGCACAAAGGGAGATGGTTGTGGTTGTTGGAGGTCAGCCACCTTAGTTACAGATCATCACTGCAGGAGTTCCTCTGTGTAGTGTCCTTGACAAAACCGTCTTAAGCTGCTTCATCCGTAACCCTCTTCCCATCATAAGGTCAGAACTGGGATGTTCGCTTATAATCGCACAATGTTCAGAACCATTCGCAACTCCAGATACTGAAGCAAGACCTAGACAATACTTAGGCTGAAAAGTGGCAAGTAACATTTGTGCCACACAAGTGTCAGCAATGACTATTTCCAACCAGAGAGAATCTAACCATTGCCCTTTGCATTCAGTGGCATTACCGTCACTGAATCCCCTACTATCAACATCCTGGGGGTTACCATTGACCAGAGACTGAACTGGACTAGCCATATAAATACTGTGCTCAGAGGCTACGGATCCTGTGGCAAGTAACTCCCCTCCCGACTCCCCAAAGCCTGTCCTCCATCCACAAGGTGCAAGTCAGGAGCATGATGGAATACTCTCTACTGGCCTGGATGGATGCAGCTCCAATAACACTCAAGAAGTTTAAACCATCCGGGACAAAGCCGCCTGAATGATTGGCAGCCCATCCTCAAGCATTCACTCCCTCCAGCAGCAGTGTGTACCGTCTAAAAGATACACTGCCAGAACTTACCATCGCTCCTTGGGCAGCATCTTCCAAACCCACGACCACTGCCATCTAGAAGGATAAGGGCAGTACACTCATGGGGACACCAACGCCTGAAGTTCATCTCCAAGTCACTCACCATCCTGACTTTGAAATATATCGTTGTTTCATCACTGTTGCTGGGGTTACAATCTTGGAACTCCTTCCCTAACAGCACTGTGGGTGTACCTACATCATATGGACTGCAGTGATTCAAAAAGGCAGCTCACCACCACCACCTCGAGGGCAATTGGGGATGGTCAATAAATACTGATCTACTGACCACCACATCCCAAGAATAAATAGAAGTGAAATTGGGTGGCCTGTTTGTTTAATAGTCTCTTTACCCTTGCTGCTCAGCATTGAAACCATGCAACATCTACTTTTATGTATGTTAGCTATCCCTTTTCTTCCCCTCTTCTGTTCCCTCTCGTATCTCCACTCTGTTCAATAAGCAATTTCAAAAGGAAAAACTAATTTTATTTATACTTCTAACAGAAAGAGGTTATGGAGTAATGGGACCACCTCTGTTGCTTTTAGCAAGTTACCACTTGTGATGTATTACTTATTAATACATCACCATTATGCATCTTTTGGCCCAGAGATGTTAAGCTGGAGCCCCATTTTTCCTCTCCTAAAAGTCATAACATTATTCAGATAAGAGTGGGGCGATTCTGTCCAGTGTCCCGGTCAACACCTTTCCATTAACTAACACTAGCAAAACATATCATAGAACCATAGAAACGTTACAGCACAGAAGGGGGCCATTCACCCCATCTTGTCTATGCCAGCCCAAGGACTTCCAGGTAACCTTTCTAATCTCGCCTTCCTTCCAACTGGCCCATAACCCTGTAGCTTACATCACTTAAAATGCAGATCCAGGTATGTTTTAAGATAGTTTTGGGTCTCTGTCTCCACCACCAACTCTGGCAGCAAATACCAGACACCCACTACCCTTTGTGTAAAAAGGTTTTCCTCATGTCCCCTCTACACTTTCTGCCACTTAACGTGAACTTATGTCCCCTGATTCTACAATTCTCCGCCAAGGGAAACAATTTAATCCTGTCTACTCTTATCTCTTCCCCTCATAATTTTGTACACCTCTGTCAAGTCACCTCTCAGCCTCCTTTGTTCCAAGAAAAATAACCTAGTGAAGGAATTAAGGGTTATGGTAAGTGGAGCTGAGTCCATGAAAAGATCAGCCATGATCTTATTGAATGACGGAGCAGGCTCGAGGGGCCATATGGCCTCCTTCTGCTCCTAGTTATGTTTTTATGTTCTAACACCAACCTATCCAATCTCTCTACATGGCTACACTTCTAGCCCTGCCAACATTCTTGTCAACCTCTTCTGCACTCTCTCCAGAGCAATTATGTCTCCTGTAATATGGTGATCAGAACGGCACACAATATTCCAGTTGTGGCCTTGCCAGTGTTTTATACAATTCCAACATCATGTCCTTACTTTTATATTCTATAACTCTGCCAATAAACGAGAGCATTCCATATGTCTTTTTACAATCTTTTTTACTTGAACTGCTGCCTTTAGGGACCTGTGTACTTGTATGCCAAGGTCTCTCACTTCATCTACCCTTGGTATATTCCTATTTATTGTGTATTCTCTAAAACTGTTTGACCTCCCTAAATGCATTGCCTCACACTTCTGTTATGTTTAAATCCATCTGTCACTTTACCGCCCACTCCACCAACCCATCTATATCATTTTGGAGATTATAGCTATCCTCTACACTAACCACTACTTGGCCAACCTTTGTGTCATCTGCAAATTTCCCAATCGTGCCCCCCACGTTCATATCCAAATGATTAGTATATAACACAAACACTATGCGTCCCAACACCGAGTCCTGTGGAACACCATTTAAAACAACCTTCCATTTGCAAGGGCATCCATTGACCATTACCCTTTGTTTCCTGTTACTAAGTCAAGTTTATATCCAGTTTGCCACAGTACCCTGTATCCCATGGGATTTTACCTTTCTGACCAATCTGCCATGTGAGATCTTGTCAGACACCTTGCTGAAAATCATGTATACAACATCCACTGCACTACCTTCATCAGTCCTTCTTGTAACTTCCTCAGAATTCAATCAAGTTTGTGAGGCAAGATCTTCCTTTAATAAATCCATGCTCACCATCCCTGACTAGTCCATGTCTTTCTACTTGATAGTTAACCCTATCTTTCCAGATTGATTGGAGATTTATTTCATTTCTGTCTGTGGGGCCTGTCATGTGCAAATTAACAGTCATGTTTGCTGACATAACAGTGCCTGCAGTTCACAAAAGTAGTCCCTTTGCTGTAAAGCACTTTGGAGAGTACCAAAGATGCGAAAGGTGCTATATAAATGCAACTGCTTTGTGATATCCTCTCTCCTTTTTCCTAGGTGAAAATATTAATGTTGGTGATGCACTGTGTGAAATTGAAACGGACAAAGCTGTGGTTACCTTGGACTCCAGCGATGATGGCGTGCTAGCAAAAATCATGGTAAGAACGTTAATTTCAGGTCAAGCGAGTCATTCGTCATCCATCCTCCTCCACAATGGTAAATAGATACCAGTTTAATTCAACGTTGTGTAGCAGAATCGAGGACAAGGATGTGAAAATTGAAGGACAAAGTTACATCTCTCAGCAGCTGTTGGTAGAATAGAATTGGCAGAGCTTGAGCCATGTGGAGATCAGTCGCTGGTTAAATTTCGAGGAATTGATGAAGGGAAGTGTGTTGAAGAGGTACGCCTGTCAATTCTGATATTACCATTGTTTTTTGTTCTGTCTTTATATGCAATCTCCATCAACAAGATTTGTGTTCTGGGGTTGATGTGGAACCTTGACTGGAAAAGTGAAAATAAGTGGATGTTTTATGAAATGAGCAGCCACCTTCATGAACTTTAGAAGATTGATGATTTTCCTGCAGGTTACCAGAGATAGTAGCTGAAAAGTCCTCTCATCAATCAAGATTTTACAGATAAAAGTGTGCTGTACAGTAGATCTTGCTGCTGATTTGTGTTTTTTCATGGCTTTGGGTTGCATGGTCCGACACTACTCTGGTTTATTTCTCATTAATTTCTCTGTCCACTCACATTACCCTGCACTTTAATTAAATGGAGTTACTAATAGTTTTTAATGACATCTGTAGACGTTGGTAATATTCACAAGATTAACAGTAATGTGTTCAGCACCCTCTCAGATTTTGCATCCATAAATTGATCATACTGACTTTATTTTACCTAGCATTTCATTGACAATTGGGGGAAATTACTATTGCATCATATCCTATGTACAGGAAAGATTTATTGAATGTATTCCAGTTCTGAAATCTCTTAACTTCTATCTTCAAGCACTGGAGGTTAACAATGTGTACTACAAAAACAAAGCTTTATTGGTGTATATATATATATTGATCTATGAATCTCAGTCATTAACTAAATGTGTAAGGAGCCTCCGTATACCCTGTAGGAAACTAATTCATGAGAAATGTCAATAAAAATCTGTCTAAAATGAGGGAATAATTGCTGTGAGAATTTATTATAAATTTCTGGCAGGATTATGAATAGCTTCTCCAGTCCTGATGCTTGTACAGGAACTATTAATATAAACAATGAATTGATTGTACACTTCAATACTTCAGTGAAGAACTCCGCTTTATATAGTGTGATACAGATCAGGAAGTTCCCTGGTTAGCTTTCTACCATCGTTTTTCTATTTTTCTGCTTCTTTGCCGTGTTGACTGTGTCCCAGATTTTTCCTTGCAAATTCAAAAACAAATTTTCTGATTGATAGATGTACTTCAGAACATCAAATAACTGCAATGGTGATTTTTTTTTCTCAATCTAATATATTAACAATCTCCTGCATGCTTTTCCTGTGTACAAATCCATATTTCCTTTTGTCGCACTTTTATATCACTGTTTCTGATTTTTAACTCCTGCCTTCTATTTATAATGAAACTAGATTATTTAATTAATCTGTGCAGGACCTTGGTGGGACCACATTTGGAGTGTTGTGTGCAGTTCTGGTCCCCTCACTATGGGAGGGATGTGGAAGCGCTGGAGAGAGTGCAGAGGAGATTTGCCGGGATGCTGCCTGGTTTGGAGGGTGGGTCTTGTGAGGGGGGGTTGGGGGAGCTGAGGCTGTTCTCTCTGGAGTGGAGGGGGCTGAGGGGAGACTTAATGGAGGTTTATAAAATGATGAGGGGGATAGATAGAGTGAACGTTCAAGGACTGTTTCCTCGGGTGGATGGAGCTATTACGGGGGGGCATAGCTGTAGGGTTCGTGGTGGGGGGTATGGGAGGGATGTCAGAGGTAGGTTCTTTACGCGGGGAGTGGTTGGGGTGTGGAGTGGACTGCCTGCAGTGATAGTGGAGTCAGACACTTTAGGAACATTTAAGCGGTTATTGGATGGGCACGTGGAGCGTGCCAGGATGATAGGGAGTGGGATAGCTTGATCTTGGTTTCAGATAAAGCTCGGCACAACATCGTGGGCCGAAGGGCCTGTTCTGTGCTGTACTGTTCTATCTATCTAACCCTCTCAGTAACGGTGCCACTGCGGTACCTCAATTTAGCCAGTCTCAGTTCTTCATCCCTTACTGCAGAGAAACTATGCTGCAAGCAATTGCAGAATCCCGCTTCCCTAATGATGTATGAAGTCAAAATGGAAACTGAACTAAATCCATTTATCATGGACCAAAAGGCAATCCTGTAAATGATACTTGGTGTGGAATGCTTGTGTAGAAGGTCACAGAGGATCAGCTAGCATGTCAGAATTTAGAGATCAGGACTCTTCATTGCTGTCTTCTAGTTTTTACTTAGTATAAGAATTAAGAGACTAGTTTGATGGAGTTTGAAATATAAAATATTTGGTATTCATGAATGAGCTTTTAACCCTTCACATAAATTGCAAAGAATCAAGAATTGTTTGGTTTTGGTCTCTTGACTTTTTGAGGTTGCATTTCAACCCACTTCCTCCAGCTTAAAACAGTGTATTTCTTGTGGGCAAAGTTAAAAATGTAAGAGGTTATTCTTGGGTATGAACCAGGTCAGAAACTCCAAAGTGCTTAATGAAGGTAGCCTAGACTCTTACGTTTTTACCCCTGAATTTGGCATAGGTGAGCATAAGGTGTTTCACACCAGGAATGATTCAAGTGACCCCTCGGAAGCTTTTATCAAACAAAGTTTATTTAAGAACACAGTTAACATATAATAAGAAAAATTAGTATAACTTACAAGAATCAACCATGATAAAGTATAAACCTTAACAGCTAGCAATGATGTTTCAAGTTGAACAACATCCCACAAACATACACCTCTTTCTAGACTTGGCACAGTAAAAATAAGCATGTTCATGTGATGCTGGATTTTGCAGCTTTTTTAACACCTGCTTTGAAAAGTAAGGTTTATTTATTAGTCACAAGTAAGGCTTACATTAACACTGAAATGAAGTCACTGTAAAATTCCCCCAGTTGCTACATTCTGGCACCTGTTCGGGTCAGTGCACCTAACCAGCACGTCTGTCGGACTGTGGGAGGAAACCAGAGCACCTAGAGGAAACCCATGCGTACACAGGGAGGACATGCAAACTCCACACAGACAGTGACCCAAGCTGGGAATTGAACCCGGGTCCCTGGCGCTGTGAGCCAGTAGTGCTAACCACTGTGCCACCGTACCACCATATTGAGTTGATTGAATTGAATTCAATTCAATTCAATTCATTGAATTGGTCTCTTGAATGTTGGATTAAAACTGTGAGGCTTCCCAGTCCTGTAACTTTCAGCATGCCTCACCGCCTGCATCCACCAGCTTCTAGCTAGCAACTCATACTGCTGAATTTTCAACTCCAGAGAGGGGAAAACAAGGAACACTGCTCTCTCTCTGCAGTCAACAGAGCATCTGAGAAAAATGAAACTAAAACCTTGGACTTTTCTGTCAGAAAAAAACTGTCCCCAGCCAGCACCTGACCTATCAGTCGCGCTCCATGCAACAATTCCAAAAGGATCATTAAACCCCAGGACACTGTATTAGACCAGATTAAAATAAACACGAGGCCCATTATATTGCTTCAGTAACAATTAGAGGACACTGGCTACAGATATAATGGTGTCAATAAAATAAAATGCTTGGAGCTGCTTCTAAACATGCAAAGCAACAGGATTAAAAATATATTTTTTAAAGTACAGTATCGCAACATTTTAAATAGAGAATGCTGGAAATACACAGTGGGTCTAGTCATATCTGTGGAGAGAGACACCGAGTCTGCACATTAGATCAGAGACCTTTCATCAGAGCAGGGTTTTTTAAAATGAGAGAAATAAAGGAATAAAAGATTTATCTCAAGGTGCTGTGACTAGCGGGATCAAGAATAGCTGCAGTCCAAAAGCGAAGAGAAGGGGAAAAAGGAGAAAAAAACAAACCAGAAAAATGTAAGTTAAATGGTGTTGGAGGTTGCAAACTAAAATGATTGAATTCATTGAGTCCAAAAGGCTATATTGTGCCCAGTTGAAAGATAAGATGTTCTTTGAGCTTGTGTTGAATTTCATTGAGATGCTGCAGGAGACAGAGGACAGAAAAGTTCAAAGTGGAAGCAAGGTGGAGAATTAAAAGGGCAGGTGACCAGAAGCTCAGGGTCATGCTTGCAGATTGAATGGAGGTGTTCTGTGAAGTGTTCACCCATAGAACATAGAACATTACAGCGCAGAACAGGCCCTTCGGCCCACGATGTTGCACCGACCAGTTAAAAAAAAAAACTGTGACCCTCCAACCTAAACCAATTTCTTTTCGTCCATGAACCTATCTACGGATCTCTTAAACGCCCCCAAACTAGGCGCATTTACTACTGATGCTGGCAGGGCATTCCAATCCCTCACCACCCTCTGGGTAAAGAACCTACCCCTGACATCGGTTCTATAACTACCCCCCCTCAATTTAAAGCCATGCCCCCTCGTGCTGGATTTCTCCATCAGAGGAAAAAGGCTATCACTATCCACCCTATCTAAACCTCTAATCATCTTATATGTTTCAATAAGATCCCCTCTTAGCCGCCGCCTTTCCAGCGAAAACAATCCCAATCAGCGAAAACAAACCCAGTCAGCATTTGATCTCCCCAGTGTAGAGGAGACCACATCGTGAGTAGTGCATACACTATACTAAATTAAAAGAAGTACAAATAAGGAGTGTCTGAGGTCTTAGGACACTGAAGAGAGAGGAGACAAAAGAGCATCTCTTGCGCTTGCATGGAAAGGGGCCTTGGGAAGGTGAGAGGTTTTTGGGGGTAATTGAGGAATGGACCAGGGGAAGACAGAGGGAACAGTAATTCCAACTTCGCTAGTGATTGAGTAATTGAGACTGCTGTGTAAAACGTGATTGCCTTTATTGATAAGCAGCATCAGGAGCACAGCCTTTCTTCCATCTGACAAAATTAAAAAATACTATGTTGTTTTCCCTCATGAATGAGGTCATGGTTATGAAGCAAGACTTAGTCCAAAAGGTCAGTTTAATCTTGATCTGATTTCCTTCATCTCCAGTTGTGGCTTGGGTTGTCCAGGAGGTTTCTACAGGTTTGCCACTCTGAAATGATTGACTCACTATATTACAGTAACCTCAATTAGATGTGAATGGTTCTGTGTCAACAACATTTTCTCTAATATAGATAACACGGCCCGATGTTTTGCGGAGAGTAAGACAGCTGGCCAAAAGGAAGTCAACATGTGCTCCTGATGCCAGGTCACATCCATGTTATTTTTGGAGTTCAGATACTGGAGAGGGATTGAATAGTTTCAAGTTTATTTCTAAGTTCACAAGTAGGCTTACATTAACACTGCAATGCAGTTATTGTGAAAATCCCCTAGTCACCACACTCTGGTGCCTGTTCAGGTATGCTGAGGGAGAATTTAACATGGACAATGCACCTAACCAGCACATCTTTCGAACTGTGTGAGGAAACCAGAGCACCCAGAGGAAACCCACACAGACAAGGGGAGAATGTGCAGACTCCACACAGACAGACACCCAAGCCAGGAATTGAACCTAGGTCCCTGGCACTGTGAGGCAGCAATACCAACCACTGTGCCACCATGCCACGCAGTTGAGACCTTCAAAGTTTAGCTGAAGGATTGTCAGAGCTGGGTCTTTTTTAGCAAGAAAACAGAATCATAGAATGGTTACATAATTGAAGGAGGCCATTTGGCCCATCATGCCTGTGCTGGCTGTCTCTAAGAGCCACTTAGCTGGTTCAGCCCCATTTGACTTTTCTCTAAACTGCCAACAAATGTTTTTTCTCTTTAGGAACTTATGGAAGTTTGAGAGCAGTGCCTGTGCGAATGAAATCTCTACTGCTAATCTTGGTATGTGCGAAAAAGAAGATGCGTGAACATTATGAGCAAGCTGGAAAGTCTGAGATGCAAAAGTGAGAGGCTGAGGTAGTGAGAACCTGGGATAACAGCAAGGGAGACTCTTGCTGAGAACAAGTAGAAGGAGTGCTGGAGGGACGTGCAGTGCTAGAGAAAGGGGTGTACACAAGGACAAATGGAATATCTGCATTAGACTTCGAGGAGAAGTGATATAATGACCAGAAAGAAAGGCTAGAAGTTGAAGGATTCTCGTATGAAGTGGCATCCAGAGAGCGTATGCAGCAACATAAGAACATAAGAAATAGGAGCAGGAGTAGGCCATCTAGCCCCTCGAGCCTGCCCCGCCATTCAATAAGATCATGGCTGATCTGACGTGGATCAGTACCACTTACCCGCCTGATCCCCATAACCCTTAATTCCCTTACCGATCAGGAATCCATCCATCCGCGCTTTAAACATATTCAGCGAGGTAGCCTCCACCACCTCAGTGGGCAGAGAATTCCAGAGATTCACCACCCTCTGGGAGAAGAAGTTCCTCCTCAACTCTGTCTTAAACCGACCCCCCTTTATTTTGAGGCTGTGTCCTCTAGTTTTAACTTCCTTACTAAGTGGAAAGAATCTCTCCGCCTCCACCCTATCCAGCCCCCGCATTATCTTATAAGTCGCCATAAGATCCCCCCTCA
Source organism: Mustelus asterias (assembly GCF_964213995.1). Lineage (NCBI taxonomy): Eukaryota > Metazoa > Chordata > Chondrichthyes > Carcharhiniformes > Triakidae > Mustelus > Mustelus asterias. Next base: position 77,421,560 of record NC_135809.1, read on the forward strand.
TCCTTCTAAACTCCAACGAGTACAAACCCAATCTCCTCAGCCTCTCCTCATAATCCAAACCCCTCATCTCCGGTATCAACCTGGTGAACCTTCTCTGCACTCCCTCCAATGCCAATATATCCTTCCTCATATAAGGGGACCAATACTGCACACAGTATTCCAGCTGCGGCCTCACCAATGCCCTGTACAGGTGCATCAAGACATCCCTGCTTTTATATTCTATCCCCCTCGCGATATAGGCCAACATCCCATTTGCCTTCTTGATCACCTGTTGTACCTGCAGACTGGGCTTTTGCGTCTCATGCACAAGGACCCCCAGGTCCCTTTGCACGGTAGCATGTTTTAATTTGTTTCCATTGAGATAGTAATCCCATTTGTTGTTATTTCCTCCAAAGTGTATAACCTCGCATTTATCAACGTTATACTCCATTTGCCATATCCTCGCCCACTCACTCAGCCTGTCCAAATCTCTCTGCAGATCTTCTCCGTCCTCCACACGATTCACTTTTCCACTTATCTTTGTGTCGTCTGCAAACTTCGTTACCCTACACTCCGTCCCCTCCTCCAGATCATCTATATAAATGGTAAATAGTTGCAGCCCGAGTACCGATCCCTGCGGCACGCCACTAGTTACCTTCCTCCAACCGGAAAAACACCCATTTATTCCGACTCTTTGCTTCCTGTCGGATAGCCAGTCCCCAATCCACTTTAACACACTACCCCCAACTCCGTGTGCCCTAATCTTCTTCAGCAGCCTTTTATGGGGCACCTTATCAAACGCCTTTTGGAAATCCAAAAACACCGCATCCACCGGTTCTCCTCCATCAACCGCCCTAGTCACATCTTCATAAAAATCCAACATGTTCGTCAAGCACGACTTTCCCCTCATGAATCCATGCTGCGTCTGATTGATCGAACCATTTCTATCCAGATGCCCTGCTATCTCCTCTTTAATAATGGATTCCAGCATTTTCCCTACTACAGACGTTAAGCTGACCGGCCTATAGTTACCCGCCTTTTGTCTCCTTCCTTTTTTAAACAGCGGCGTAACATTAGCCATTTTCCAATCAACCGGCACTACCCCAGAATGCTACGAGTTTTGATAAATAATCACTAACGCATCCACTATTACCTCTGACATTTCTTTCAATACCCTGGGATGCATTCCATCCGGACCCGGGGACTTGTCCACCTTCAGTCCGATTAGTCTACCCAGCACTGCCTCTCTGGTAACATTAATTGTATTCAGTATTTCTCCTGCTGCCAACCCTCTATCGTTAATATTTGGCAAACTATTTGTGTCCTCCACTGTGAAGACCGACACAAAAAACTTATTTAAAGACTCAGCCATATCCTCATTTCCCACTATTAACTCCCCCCTCTCGTCCTCCAAGGGTCCAACATTCACTCTAGCCACTCTATTCCTTTTTATATATTTATAAAAACTTTTACTATCATTTTTTATATTAATTGCTAGCCTAGCTTCATAGTCTATCCTTCCTTTCTTTATCGCTTTCTTAGTCTCTCTTTGTTGTTTCTTAAATTTTTCCCAATCACTTGTTTCTCCACTATTTTTGGCCACTCTGTACGCAGCTGTTTTTATTTTAATACTCTCCTTTATTTCCTTCGTTATCCACGGCTGGTTCTCCCTTTTCTTACAATCCTTGTTTTTTGCTGGAATATATTTTTGCTGAGAACTGAAAAGGATCTCCTTAAAAATCCTCCACTGTTCCTCAGCTATCCTACCTGCCAGCCTGCTCTCCCAGTCTACCTTAGCCAATTCATCCCTCATCCTATCATATTTCCCTCTGTTCAAACAGAGGACACTGGTTTGGGACCAAACTTTCTCCTCTTCCATCTGAATCAGAAATTCGACCATATTGTGGTCACTAGACCCAAGAGGGTCCTTCACAATAAGATCCTTAATTCTACCTACCTCGTTACACAATACCAGATCCAAAATAGCTCGTTCCCTCGTCAGTTCCGTATACATAACATATACAAGGAACTTAAATTGCATGGGCCAGTGAGAGAGATAGAGGCATCATGATGATGGTAAGCTTGAAGCTGATGGGCAAGGAGATGACAAAGGAGAAATAAATTTCTGAGCAGGTATTCATGATAGAATGAATTCAGCAGTGCATATGAGAAGTGAAGGTAACGCAATGAGCTGGAGATGACATACAAACATTTGATCTTACCAATTAGGAAAAGGCGTGGGCCATTCAACCCTTCAAGCCCGCTCGGCCATTCAATATGATCATGTCTGATCTGATTGTAACCTCAACCCCACATTTCTGTCTACCTCAATAATCTTTCACCCCCATGCTTATCAAGAATCTATCTAGCTTTGCTTTGAACATTTTCAAAGACTTTGCCTCCACTGTCTTTTGAGAAAAACCGTTCCAGAGATTCACCGCGTAGAGCAGCTTCTCAGCCAATTGAGGAATAGAGATTAAACCTGGAAACATAGAAGGTGGAGGATGGAGACAAAGATTGATTTCTCAGACACCAGTGGAGGAATGGAGAACAGCCCAGTAATGGAGTGGTATCCATGGAAATCTGGAGCAGAGGGGGAATGAAACCTTAGTCCAAGAAATCAGAGAAGTGGAATCCAATCAAGGAGTTAGTGACAGAAGTGTCGGCCAAATCAGAATAATTTAAGGAGCCAAGGACATCAGGAGGAACCAGTCTCGGAGTCAGGGAAGGGTAAGTGGGCAGTGAATATAGAAAGCAATGTACTTTAGACTGGAAAACAGGAGGATAGTCTAGAAACTGACACAGTCAGCACACTCGGAAGGCATCGACCAACAAATCTATGATATAACAGTTAGCAAATCCATAGTAACTCAGTCAGCAAATCAATAATCCAAAAACTTAGGGTACAACAGTCAGAAAATCCATAGTATATCAACTTTTGATACACCATTCAGTGAACTCGTGATACACCAGAGAACCCATTGCCTGTCAATATTAGAGGACCCTTGCTCAGGTCTGCAATAATCTCCCTATATCATGGTAGAGAATTTCAGGCTGACGGGATGAGGGTTCACAGTAATTGGAGATTCTGAAAAGTCAATTCTCTTCCCTGAATTGAACGTTCATCTTTAAATCGCATCAGAATGAATTTGAAATGTATGCAGTAAATTTACACAAGTATTCCCCTGGGCACGCTAGTTGAAGCATTTTGAAAGGCTGGTTTCAATGAATTGTTAAACAACTTCTGATAACCAATGACCAGAGCTTTTCAATCTGCTACTTGTGTCTAATGACCTCGATACATGATGCAACTTCTGTACCTCTTAAATATCTAGAATGCCTATATTATCTTAACAGTGGTATATATTGAGCCACTGTGGAACATGTGAAAACAATGACTTCAACTGTATTGCCCTCACTATGATAATTGTGACACATGCTGTGAATGGATTAGGATCAGAAGAAATCCCTGGAGCAAAATGGTAGTGTACCACAGTGTTGGTATTAGTGGCATGGGGGACTGTACTGATAACAGTATCATGCGGAGAGGGAAGACTCAATGTGAAGGGGGAGGTAGGACATGGAAATGGTGATCAAGATCTCTCTGAAGGTCTAACAGCAGAATTATGTGACTGTGCAGAACTGGACTGAGACACTAGGGCCTGTAGGCTATATGTGTGACCAGATTGAAGTAGCACTAATTAATTGTTTTTAAGAGAATGTGCTTTTAAGCTCTGAGAACTTATCATTATGAAAGTTTGATTATATGTCAGCGTGTCTGGAGCAGTTTTAATGGTTAGTGGAAGTGACAAACTTATAATAGATGTGATTCACATGTAAAACACTCCATATCAATTGTCAGTCTGCAGTAGGATTGTTCTTAAAGCTGTGGTAATTATTCACTGTAAGAACCAACCTGTTGAATTCACTAGTTCGAAAAATAGTTCTAAGTATTCTTGTTGAAAACATCCTATATACAGCATAATTATAAAGATTTATAGACTTAACCTGATGCATGGTCATTCCCCATTACACATGTGATGCTGGTGAACCTTTAAGAAGTGTTTTTTTAGTCATGTTCTCAACAGTTTGTAAACAGGCCTGTTGATTTCATTGTGGCAGCGGCTGTCTGTTAAAAGTCTTTTTATTGCTGCTTCAATAGCCCAAACAGGGTTTTGTTTATTTTTACTCTGGGCCGGGGGTACTTTCTGGGATTTTTTTAATGACCCTGCATTGTTAGAAAGCTGTCCTGGTTGTCAAGTGGAAAGCAGTGTGTTTCTCTCTCTCTTTCCCTGGTATTGGAAATTCTGCTGGCGAGCTCGAAGCAAGACTTCTTGCCTTCCTGGAGTGAAAATTCTGCTGTTGGTGGTTTTGCTAGCTAGAACCTAGAGTCTTGTACTCCCGCGCTCGCTCCCTTCTGTTTATGGAAGCTGTTCTGACTTTGTGTGTGCCTGTGTGTGTGCGTGTGCCTGTGTGTGTGCGCGTGTGTGTGTGTGCGCGTGTGCCTGTGTGTGTGTGCGCGTGTGCCTGTGTGTGTGTGCGCGTGTGCCTGTGTGTGTGTGTGCGCGTGTGCCTGTGTGTGTGTGCGCGTGTGCCTGTGTGTGTGCGCGCGTGTGCCTGTGTGTGTGCGCGCGTGTGCCTGTGTGTGTGCGCGCGTGTGCCTGTGTGTGTGCGCGCGTGTGCCTGCGTGCGTGCGCGCGTGTGCCTGCGTGCGTGCGCGCGTGTGCCTGTGTGTGTGCGGCGTGTGCCTGTGTGTGTGCGCGCGTGTGCCTGTGTGTCTGCGCGCGTGTGCCTGTGTGTCTGCGCGCGTGTGCCTGTGTGTGTGCGCGCGTGTGCCTGTGTGTGTGCGCGCGTGTGCCTGTGTGTGTGCGCGCGTGTGCCTGTGTGTGTGCGCGCGTGTGCCTGTGTGTGTGCGCGCGTGTGCCTGTGTGTGTGCGCGCGTGTGCCTGTGTGTGTGCGCGCGTGTGCCTGTGTGTGTGCGCGCGTGTGCATGTGTGTGTGCGCGCGTGTGCCTGTGTGTGTGCGCGCGTGTGCCTGTGTGTGTGCGCGCGTGTGCCTGTGTGTGTGCGCGCGTGTGCCTGTGTGTGTGCGCGCGTGTGCCTGTGTGTGTGCGCGCGTGTGCCTGTGTGTGTGCGCGCGTGTGCCTGTGTGTGCGCGCGCGTGCCTGTGTGTGTGCGCGCGTGTGCCTGTGTGTGTGCGCGCGTGTGCCTGTGTGTGCGCGCGTGTGCCTGTGTGTGTGCGCGCGTGTGCCTGTGTGTGTGCGCGCGTGTGCCTGTGTGTGTGCGCGCGTGTGCCTGTGTGTGTGCGCGCGTGTGCCTGTGTGTGTGCGCGCGTGTGCCTGTGTGTGTGCCTGTGTGTGTGCCTGTGTGTGTGTGTGCGCGCGTGTGTGTGTGCGCGAGTGTGCCTGTGTGTGTGTGCGCGTGTGCCTGTGTGTGTGTGCCTGTGTGTGTGTGCCTGTGTGTGTGTGCGCGTGTGCCTGTGTGTGTGTGCGCGTGTGCCTGTGTGTGTGTGCGCCTGTGTGTGTGTGCGCGTGTGCCTGTGTGTGCGCGTGTGCCTGTGTGTGCGCGTGTGCCTGTGTGTGCGCGTGTGCCTGTGTGTGCGCGTGTGCCTGTGTGTGCGCGTGTGCCTGTGTGTGCGCGTGTGCCTGTGTGTGCGCGCGTGCCTGTGTGTGCGCGCGTGCCTGTGTGTGCGCGCGTGCCTGTGTGTGCGCGCGCGTGCCTGTGTGTGCGCGCGCGTGCCTGTGTGTGCGCGCGCGTGCCTGTGTGTGCGCGCGCGTGCCTGTGTGTGTGCGCGCGTGCCTGTGTGTGCGCGCGCGTGCCTGTGTGTGCGCGCGCGTGCCTGTGTGTGCGCGCGCGTGCCTGTGTGTGCGCGCGCGTGCCTGTGTGTGCGCGCGCGTGCCTGTGTGCGCGCGCGTGCCTGTGTGTGCGCGCGCGTGCCTGTGTGTGCGCGCGCGTGCCTGTGTGTGCGCGCGCGTGCCTGTGTGTGCGCGCGCGTGCCTGTGTGTGCGCGCGCGTGCCTGTGTGTGCGCGCGCGCGTGCCTGTGTGTGCGTGCGCGCGTGCGTGTGTGCGCGTGTGCCTGTGTGTGTGCGCGTGTGCCTGTGTGTGTGTGCCTGTGTGCGTGTGCGCGTGTGCCTGTGTGTGTGTGCGCGTGTGTGTGTGTGCGCGTGTGTGTGTGTGCGCGCGTGTGTGTGCGCGCGTGTGTGTGCCGGCCTGAATGTCTAAACCAGCAATTAAAGCATTTGATGACAACTAAGTTTCTTGGGAAAATTAGGAAAGCTAGTTACAGTTTGTATAATGTGGAGCTGACTTTGACAACCACTGATGAATCAGAAATGTCAGGGTTCCATACTTTATAGCATGTTGCTATTTGACAAACTAGCTGATTATATGTCAGAGGTAAGATTGAAGTTTTAAACATGTCCTTGGAGCCTGATGACTACGCCAAAGGGTAAAAGATCAGAGTTTACTTACAAGTGGTACATATTTTTTATTTACTCTCTCATGGGATGTGGACATCATTGGCAAGGAGAGCATTTATTGCCCATCCCAAATTGCTGTTGAACTGAGTGGCTTGCTGCACCATTTCATGGGGCATTTTAGAGTCAACCACATTGCTGTTGGTCTGGGGTATGTGTAAGTCAGGCCACGTAAAGATGGCAGATTTCCTTCCCTAAAGGGCATTGGTGACCAGGTGGATTCCAGCAATCGACAACAGCTTCATGGTCACCATTACTAGCTTTACAATTTCAGATTATTGATTGAATTTAAATTCCACCAGCTGCCAGGTTGGGATTTGAACCCCTGACTCCAGAGCATTAGCCTGGGCCTCTGGATTACAAATCCACCAGCTACTGTTTCCACGTGCACCCGCCCCCCACCATGTAATTGAAGTATTGTATGATTGTTGTGTTGTCTGATCACCACTTATTGGAAAATTATAAAATACCATATTTATTAGTGAATGTAGAATGTGAGTAATTTATTTTTTTAAATCTCGAGTTGAGTGTTAGAACATTTTCATGTCCCAATTGAGTGATATGCGGACAGTGAAGTGTGCTAACAAAATAAACAGTTTGAAAAAATATGTGATGTAATGGAAACATCGGAACGGCTAACAAACCAGTTTTGTAATGAACCAATCCTAATGTGAAAACATTACATACTTTTCAATGTGTGCAATAGCTTGTTAGGAAAACCATTGTTATTTCACAAAAAAGACGCGTTCATCCACCAGAATGTTAAACCTTAATATTAGAGCTCTTTCTTTTTACCTCAGTGACTTTTGCAGAAGTAAAATTCCACAAATAATTACAAGCCAGCTGGGAAATTAAAATATGAAACCATTGCTGAGAGTGATTTAAATGTTTGAGGGTCCGATGCAAGGCTATGATCTAATCAATTAAGGAACTGGAAGCCACACCACTACTCATTTTATGACTTGGTTCTTTTTAGTGCTTTCAGGGAGAATATAACTATTGCTTCATTGCTTCTCCAAGTGATCAGCACTTACTCAATCTGACTGGAAATGTTTTGAATTGCCATTTTTTTCAGAGGTGCAGATGTGTTTCAGTCCATGAACCAGAAATGATGGTGTGTGGGATTTGAATGGGTTGAGCATCAATATGTTCCCATGTGCTACTCTGCCTGTAGCAATTTTCAAATCTAACTCAAACTAGTGAAGTAAAACATGTGGCTTTGAGCATAAGCTCCAGTGCTCTCGAGCTGCATGATAGCACAAATTAGATGTTGCAAATCTCTGCAGTACCCCATGCTAGGTAATATAGTGAGCAATTCAAATATCAATACATTCCAGGTAATACTTGGTAGAACTTTAGCATTCCTGGAGCTGTGTTGTTTGTTTTTATTTATTTTTTAATGATGAATTGTCATTATTTTTCCTTTGAGCAATTATTTTTTTCTAATTTTCAACCTAACTTGGGTCTTTTGTTGCATTTCAATATATCTTCCATTCTATTTTTCTGTTTATTTTAGCTGGTTTCGAACTGTAAATGCTTGTTGTGGCTTAGCAAAAATCTAGTTACTCTGCTCCAATTCCTGCATTTTTGCAAATTTTATTTCCAAAAGCCATTTGCAGGACTGTTGTGAGGAATATGGAAATTGTCTCAATATTTGGCTGTAACAAATGAGTGGCATCTTAATGCCAATACTGCGCCAAGTAATGCCTTCACTGAAGGATAATTCAGATTTGTCTTGTTCTTTTGTCCTTCTGTTTTCTTTCTGTGGTTTACTGCTGAAAAACACAGCTAAAAATTGAAATAAATCCTTTATGTCTGTCATCTTCAGCAGTTTGTCGGTGAGTGGTTGCACTGAAGACTTTGTCTAATACAGCCTGATGTGCAATCACGTAGAAATGTTTGGCACTGATCCAGCCTTATAACTTGCAACAGATACATGAAAATTCAACGTGGGCAAGTGCGAGGTTGTACACTTTGGAAAAAAGAATAGAGGCATGGACTATTTTCTAAACGGTGACAAAATTCATAATGCTAAAGTGCAAAGGGACTTGGGAGTCCTAGTCCAGGATTCTCTAAAGGTAAACTTGCAGGTTGAGTCCGTAATTAAGAAAGCAAATGTAATGTTGTCATTTATCTCAAGAGGCTTGGAATACAAAAGCAGGGATGTACTTCTGAGGCTTTATAAAGCACTGGTTAGGCCCCATTTGGAGTACTGTGAGCAATTTTGGGCCCCACACCTCAGGAAGGACATACTGGCACTGGAGCGGGTCCAGCGGAGATTCACACGGATGATCCCAGGAATGGTAGGCCTGACATACGATGAACGTCTGAGGATCGTGGGATTATATTCATTGGAGTTTAGGAGGTTGAGGGGAGATCTGATAGAAACTTACAAGATAATGAACGGCTTAGATAGGATGGACGTAGGGAAGTTGTTTCCATTAACAGGGGAGACTAGGACGCGGGGGCACAGCCTTAGAATAAAAGGGAGTCACTTTAGAACAGAGATGAGGAGAAATTTCTTCAGCCAGAGAGTGGTGGGTCTGTGGAATTCATTGCCACAGAGGGCTGTGGAGGCCGAGACGTTGAGCGTCTTCAAGACAGAAATTGATAAATTCTTGATTTCTCGAGGAATTAAGGGCTATGAGGAGAGAGCGGGTAAATGGAGTTGAAATCAACCATGATTGAATGGTGGAGTGGACTCGATGGGCCGAATGGCCTTACTTCCGCTCCTATGTCTTATGGTCTTATGGTCTTAAAAGTACATCCTAATTCCATTTGAGCTGCTTTGAAGTTATATACACAAACCCCACCACACACCCCACCTTAACCACATCAATGCAAAGGCAACAGTTTTCATTGAAGGATTTAAAGATCTAAAAATCATTACCAGTTGATCTTTTGGGCGTTACGCATGCAGGTTTTTAAGCTTACTGACCTTCTTCCACATTTCAAGGGGTAAACACAGCTTGAATATAGAATTTCTTCAATAGTTTTTGATATTGTTAAATCTTTACCATATCATGGGATGGAACATGGATGACTATTTTAAACTTAAATAAGGGCAACTATGAGGGCATGAAAGTGGTGCTAGCTAAAGTGAACTGGCAACTCTGCTTAAGGGATAGATCAAGAGAAGTTCAGTGGCAGGGATTTGAAGCAATTTTTCAGAATACGTAGAATAAACACATTCCAATGAGAAAGAAGAATTCCAAAGGAAGGACCCATTATCCATGGTTAAGTAAAAAAGATAATGACAGTATTAAACTTAAAGAAAAAGCATGTATCTGCACAAAGATGAATGGCAGGTCAGGAGATTGGAAAGAATATAAACAACACCAAAAAATGACAGAGTGATAAGGAGAGAAGGTTTCGTTAAATTGGAAGATAGCAAATAAGCTTTTTTATTTTTTTTATTCATTCGTGGGACATGGGCGTTGCTGGCTGGCCAGCATTTATTACCCATCCCTAGTTGCCCTTGAGAAGGTGGTGGTGAGCTGCCTTCTTGAATCGCTGCAGTCCATGTGCTGTGAGTTGACCCACAATGCCGTTAGGGAGGGAATTCCAGGATTTTTGACCCAGTGACTATGAAGGAACAGCGATATATTTCCAAGTCAGGATGGTGAGTAGCTTGGTGGGGAACTTGCAGGTGGTGGTGTTCCCATTTGTCTGCTGCCTTTGGTCTTCTAAATGGAAATGGTCGTGGGTTTGGAAGGTGCTGTCTAAGGATCTTTGGTGAATTGCTGCGGTGCATCTTGTAGATCGCAGTTACTGAGCGTCGGTGGTGGAGGGATTGGATGTTTGTAGATGTGGTGCCAATCAAGTGGGCTGCTTTGTCTTGGATGGTGTCAAGCTTCTTGAGTGTTGTTGGAGGCAAGTGGGGAGTATTCCATCACACTTGTGAGTTGTGCCTTGTAGATGGTGGATAGGCTCTGGGAATCAGAAGGTGAGTTACTCGCCACAGTATTCCTAGCCTCTAACCTGCTCTTGTAGCCACTGTGTTTATGTGGTAAGTCCAGTTGAGTTTCTGGTCAATGATAACCCCAAGGATGTTGACAGTGGGGGATTCAGTGATGGTTACACCATTGAATGTCAAAGGGTGGTGATTAGAGTGTCTCTTATTGGTGATGGTCATTGCCTGGCATTTGTGTGGCGCGAATGTTACTTGTCACTTATCAGCCCAAGCCTGGATATTGTCCAGATCTTGTTGCATTTGAACATAGACTGCTTCAGTATCTGAGGAGTCGCGAATGGTGCTGAACATTGTGCAATCATCAGTGAACATTCCCACTTCTGACCTTATGATGGAGAGAAAGTCATTGATGAAGCAGCTGAAGATTGTTGGGCCTAGTACACTACCCAGAGGGACTCCTGCAGAGATGTCCTGGAGCTAAGATGACTGACCCTCCACAACCATCTTCCTATGTGCCAGGTATGACTCCAACCAGTTGAGAGTTGGCCCATGATACCCATTGATTCCAGTTTCATTAGGGCTCCTTGATGCCACACTCAGTCGAATGCGGCCTTGATGTCAAGGGCTGTTACTCTCACCTCACGTCTGGAATTCAGCTCTTTTGTCCATGTTTGAATGAAGGCAGTAATGAGGTCAAGAGCTGAGTGGCCCTGGCGAAACCCAAACTGGGCATCACTGAGCAGGTTATTGCTGAGCAGATGCTGCTTGATAGCACTGTTAATGACCCCTTCCATCACTTTACTGATGATTAAGAATAGACTGGGCAGTAATTGGCCTGTTGGATTTGTCCTGCTTTTTGTGTACAGGACATATCCGGGCAATTTTCCACATTGTTGGGTAGTTGCCACTGTTGTAACTGTACTGGAAGAGCTTGGCTAGGGGAGCGGCAAGTTCTGGAGCACAAGTCTTCAGTACTATTGCCGGAATGTTATCAGGCCCATTGCCTTTGCAGTATCCAGTGCCTCCAACTGTTTCTCGATATCACGTGGAGTGAGTCGAATTGGCTGGAGACTGGCATCTGAGATGCTGGGGACCAGTGGAGGAGGCTGAGATGGATCATCCACTCGGCACTTCTGGCTGAAGATTGCTGCAAATACTTCAGCCTTATCTTTTACACTGATGTGCTGGGCTCCTCCATCATTGAGGACTCCTTTATTCAAAAAGGTGGGGGGGGGGGGAGGGAAGGAGGGGGGCAGGGGAATGGAGGGAGGGGGAAGGAGGGGGGCAGGGGGATGGAGGGGGGGAAGGGGGAGAGAAGGAGGGGGGAATGGGGGAAGGAGGGGAAAGAAGGGGGGAATGGAGGGAGGGAATGGGGGGAGGGAGGGGGGGGGTGTGGGGAGACAGAAAGCAAGAAACTACAGGCATGTTAGCCTAACATCCGTCATAGGGAAAATGGTAGAAGCCATTGTTAAAGATGATACCTAGCAGGGCATTTAGAAAAATCAAAGGTTATTGCAGAAAATAATAGCTCATGGTAGGAGGTAACATATTGGATTGATGATTAGCTCGCTAACAGAAAACAGAGTTGGCATGAATGGGTCTTTTTCTGGTTGGCAGATTGCGATGAGTCGTGGGGCCTCAACATTTTATAATTTATATAAAAGACTTGGTTGAATTTGCTGATGATACAAAAATAGGTAGGAAAGTAAAGTGTGAAGGGGATGAAAGGACATCGTGGGAAAAAAAATCTGGTAAATGGAGTATAATGTGGGCAAATGTGAAATTGTCCATTTTATTAGGAAGAATCAAAAGGTTTATAATCTAAATGGTGAGAGATTGCAGAGGGATGTGTGTCCTTGTGCATGAATCACAAAAGTCTCGGATACAGATGCAGCAAGTAATTAGCAATAGAATGTTGTTGTTTATTGTGAGGGAATTAATTACAAAGGTAGGGAGGTTATGCTTCAGTTGTACAGGGCATTGGTGAGACCACATCTAAAGTATTGTGTACATTATCCTTATTAAAGAAAATACATAAACGCATTAGAAACAGTTAAGAGAAGGTTTACTAGATTAATACCAGGAATAGGCAGGTTGTCTTATGAGGAAAGGTCTGTATCCACTAGAGTTTTGAAGAATAAGAGGCAAACTGATTGAAACATACAAGATCCTGAGGGGTCATGACAGGGTGCATGTGGAGAGGATGTTTCCTCTTTTTGGAGAATCTAGAACTAGGGGTTACTGTTTAAAAATCAGGGGTGGCTCACTTAAGGTAGAGATGAGGAGAACTTATTTTTCTCATGGGTCGTGAGTCTCTGGAACTCTCTTCCACAGAAGGCAGTGCAGGCAGAGTCTTTGAATATTTTAAGGCAAAGCTAGATAGATTCTTGATTAACAAGGAGATAAAACGGGAAGGTGAGGGCAGGAATGGGGTGAGGGTAGGAATGGGGTGAGGGCAGGAATGGAGTGAGGGCAGGAATGGAGTGAGGGCAGGAATGGGGTGAGGGCGGGAATGGGGTGAGGGCGGGAATGGGGTGAGGGCGGGAATGGGGTGAGGGCGGGAATGGGGTGAGGGCAGGAATGGGGTGAGGGCAGGAATGGGGTGAGGGCAGGAATGGGGTGAGGGCAGGAATGGGGTGAGGGCAGGAATGGGGTGAGGGCAGGAATGGAGTGAGGTGGAGGATGAATGTGTGGCTGAGGGACTGGTGCAGGGAGCAGGGATTCGGGTTCCTGGACCATTGGGACCTCTTTAGGGGCAGGTGTGACCTGTACACAAAAAACGGGTGGCACGTGAATCCCAGGGGGACCAATATCCTGGTGGGAAGGTTGGCTAAGGCTACTGGGGAGAGTTTAAACTATATAGGTTGGGGGGAGGGGATCGAGACGAGGTGACTGGGAGCGAGGAAGTTAGCTCGCAAACAGAGAAGGGTTATAGACAGTGCAAGAGGGCGGATGGACGGGGGATAGAGAAGGGGAGAGCTCAGACCAAAGGTAGGAACATTTAAGCGGTTGTTGGATAGGCACATGGAGCACACCAGGATGATAGGGAGTGGGATAGCTTGATCTTGGTTTCAGATAAAGCTCGGCACAACGTCGTGGGCCGAAGGGCCTGTTCTGTGCTGTACTGTTCTATGTTCTATGATTGAGATGTGTTTACTTTAATACCAGGAGTATAGTGAATAAAGGGGATGAGCTCAGAGCGTGGATCGATGCCTGGAAGTGTGATGTGGTGGCCATTACGGAGACTTGGATGTCTCAGGAACAGGACTGGATACTCCAGGTGCCAGGATTCAGATGTTTCAGGAAGGACAGGGAGGGAGGCAAGAGAGGGGGTGGAGTGGCACTGCTGATCAGGGATAGTGTCACAGCTGTAGAGAAGGTGTATGCTGTGGAGGGATTGTCCACAGAGTCTCTGTGGGTGGAAGTTCAGAGTGGGAAGGGGTCGATCACTTTGCTGGGAGTTTTCTATAGGCCGCCCAATAGTAACAGGGAGATGGAGGAGCAGTTAGGGAAACAGATCCTAGAGAGATGCAGTAATAGCGGAGTTGTTGTTATGGGAGGCTTTAATTTCCCAAACATAGATTGGAATATCCCTAGGGTAAGGGGATTGGATGGGGAGGAGTTTGTTAGGTGTGTTCAGGAGGGTTTCCTAACACAGCATGTGGACAAGCCTACAAGAGGAGAGGCTGTACTTGATCTGATACTGACCAATGAACCTGGACAGGTGTCAGATCTCTCAATGGGAGAGCATCTTGGGGATAGCGATCATAACTCTATCTCCTTTATGCTTGCATTGGAAAAAGAGAGGATCAGGCAAGCTAGGAAAGCATTTATATGGAGTAAGGGGAAATATGAAGACATAAGGCAACAAATTAGAGGAGTAAATTGGAAGGAGGTATTCTCGGGGGAAATGTACTGAAGAGAGGTGGCAGTTTTTCAAGGAATGTCTGTCTAGAGTTCTACAGGACAACGTTCCGAGCAGACAGGGAGGTGTTGGTAGGTTAAAGGAACCGTGGTGCACGAAAGCTGTGCGGGACCTAGTTGAGAAGAAAAGGAAAGCATGCAAAAGGTTCAGAGGGCTTGGCGAAGATAGGGATCTAGATGAGTATACGGCTTGTAGGAAGGGACTAAAGAAGGAAATTAGGAGAGCCAGAAGGGGTCACGAGAAGGCCTTGGCAGGTAGGATTAAGGAAAACCCTAAGGCGTTCTATAAATATGTGAAGAGTAAAAGGATGAGACGTGAAGGAATAGGGCCTATAAAAGGTGAAGGTGGGAAAGTCTGTACAGAACCAGTAGAAATAGCAGAGGTGCTCAATGAGTATTTTGCCTCGGTTTTCACAGAGGAGAAGGACCTGGGTGGATGTACTGCGGGCTTGCGGTGGACTGAAAAGATTGAGTATGTGGACTTTAAGAAAGAGGTTGTGCTGGAATCTTTGAATGGCATCAAGACAGATAAGTCGCCGGGTCCGGATGGGATGTACCCCAGGTTACTGTGGGAGGCGAGGGAAGAAATTGCAGAGCCTCTGGCGATGATCTTTGCGTCGTCGGTGAAGACGGGAGAGGTATTGGAGGATTGCGGATGTGGTTCCTATTTTCAAGAAGGGGAATAGGGATAGCCCAGGAAATTACCGACCGGTGAGTCTAACCTCAGTGGTTGGTAAGCTGATGGAGAAGATCCTGAGGGACAAGATTTATGAGCATTCAGAGAGGTTTAGTATGCTCAAGAATACTCAGCATGGCTTTGTCAAAGGCAGATCGTGCCTTACGAACCTGGTGGAGTTCTTCGAAAATGTGACTAAACACATTGACGAAGGGAAAGCGGTAGGTGTGATTTATATGGATTTTAGCAAGGCGTTCGGTAAGGTCCCCCATGCAAGGCTTCTAGAAAAAGTGAGAGGGTATGGAATCCAAGGGGCTGCTGCCCTGTGGATCCAGAACTGGCTTGCCCAAAGGATTGCGGTATCGATGGTAGTCATGATGTGGAGATGCCGGCGTTGGACTGGGGTAAACACAGTAAGAAGTTTAACAACTGACTCACCTGAAGAAGGGGCTTGGGGCTCCGAACGCTTGTGTGGCTTTTGCTACCAAATAAACCTGTTGGACTTTAACCTGGTGTTGTTAAACTTCTTACTGTGTTTGCCCAAAGGAGGCAGAGAGTGGGTATAGATGGGTCTTTTTCTAAATGGAGCTCGGTCACCAGTGGTGTGCCCCAGGGATCTGTTCTGGGACCCTTGCTGTTTGTCATTTTCATAAATGACCTGGATGAGGAAGTGGAGGGATGGGTTGGTAAGTTTGCCGACTACACGAAGGTTGGTGGGGTTGTGGATAGTCTGGAGGGATGTCAGAAGTTACAGAGGGACATAGATAGGATGCAAGACTGAGCGGAGAAGTGGCAGATGGACTTCAACCCAGATAAATACGTCCATTTTGGCAGGTCAAATGGGATGAAGGAGTACAATATAAAGGGAAAGACTCTTAGTAGTGTAGAGGATCAGAAGGACCTTGGGGTCGGGGTCCATCGGACTCTAAAATCGGCCCCGCAGATGGAGGAGGTGGTTAAGAAGGCGTATGGTGTGCTGGCCTTTATCAATCGAGGGATTGAGTTTCGGAGTCCGGGGATAATGATGCAGCTATATAAGACCCTCGTCAGACCCCACTTGGAATACTGTGCTCAGTTCTGGTCGCCTCATTACAGGAAGGGAGTGGAAAAGATTGAAAGGGTGCAGAGGAGATTTACAAGGATGTTGCCTGGATTGAGTGGCATGCCTTATGAGGATAGGCTGAGGGAGCTCGGTCTTTTCTCCTTGGAGAGACGTAGGATGAGAGGAGACCTAATAGAGGTATATAAGATGTTGCGAGGCATAGATCGGGTGGACCCTCAGAGGCTTTTTCCCAGGGTGAAAATGGCTGCTACGAGAGGACACAGGTTTAAGCTGCTGGGGGGTAGGTACAGGGGAAATGTTAGGGGGAAGTTTTTTACACAGAGGGTGGTGGGCAAGTGGAATCGGCTGCTGTCAGTGGTGGTGGAGGCAAACTCAGTAGGGTCTTTTAAGAGACTCCTGGATGAGTACATGGGACTTAATAGGATGGAGGGTTATAGGTAGGCCTACAAGGTAGGGATATGTTCGGCACAACTTGTGGGGCCGAAGGGCCTGTTTTATGCTGTAGTTTTTCTATGTTTCTATAAAAGGTTATCGAGGATAGGCAGAAATGTGGGGTTGAGATTACAATCAGATCAGCCGTGATCTTATCAAATAATGGAGGAGATTTGAGGGGCTGAGTGGCCTACTAATTTACAATTCAGATTACCAAAAGTAGATGTTCCCGGACAGATGCTGGGTTACACAACACAATCACATGATTAGAAATTTTAAGTCCTGGCTGAAGTCCTTTTGACATTATTGGCAATAAAGACTGTAATTCTCAGTCACCAAGCTTCAGCTGTGCTATGTTTAAGTCACAAAATAGTGAATTCCGTGTTGATATTATGGGTGAAAAACAATGACGGCCACAGTTGGAGATTTCCAGAACAGCTTATGTAAAAAGAGGAAAACCCTTTTCCTGTTTCATGAGTTTTTTGACAATTTTCCTCAGCAAGTTTGCAAAGAGAAAGTAAAGGTTGTCATCTAAAACAAGGTTTATTCACAATTCTTATAGAACAGAAGCACAGAGGCAGAAGGTGGTTAAAGCATGAATGTTCTCAGTTTTGTAGTTGCTCTCCCAAACATGACAAACAATAAACAATTTGTTAGCCTGTCTCAATAATTGATAAACACCTTCCATGCATTGTGGAGGGAGGGTCCTGGTACTCAGTAGATTATCTGGCATAGACCTCTCCATTCAGACTGCACAGAGGTGAAAAACTGCTGATAACAGAGTCAGATTTAATACAGAAAACTGCAAAGGCAGTCAATTCCAGCAACCCTGAGACATTAGCTCTGTTTCTTGCTCCACAGATACTGTCTGACCTGTTGAGTATTTCCAGCATTTTCTGTTTTGATTTCAGATTTCCAGCATCAGTGGAATTTTACTTTTGTGAAGGTGCAAGGAGATTGGGATGCTGAGCAGAAACTAGAAATTATCAAGCAAGGTGACTCACTGACATGGAGTGTGCAGCATGTATATTAATTTGTATTGTTACGTAGAAAAATAATAAATATGTGGCATCATGTCTGTGCAAGAAGGGGCTTTTCCGTTCATGGTCTGTAGTTCTGTAGGTTATGGCACCTCCAGCACATTTCCAGTTCGTTAAATATCTGCTGAGAGTTTCCACCTCCACTACCTGAGTTCAATATCCCCATTTAAAAATCTCAATTCCTGGCAGCGTCCTCATAAATCTCCTTTGTATCCTGTCTATTGCAGTCACAATTCCTGCAATGTAGAGACCAGAACTAAACACACAGTCTGAATCATGCTTTTTTTTTCTTATTCTTTCATGGGAAGTGAGCGTCACAGACAAGGCCAGCATTTATTGCCCATTCCTAATTGCCTCTGAGAAGATGATGTGAGCCTCTGCCTTGAACTGCTGCAGTCTGTATGGTATGCGAGTGCCGTGAGGAAGAGAGCTGCAGGATTTTGACCAGCAGCAGTGAAGGACTGGTGATATAGTTCCCAGTCAGGATGGTGTGTGATTGGAGAGGAACTTGTAGGGTGGTGTGTCCATGCACCTGCTGCCCTTTCTGGTGGGAAAGGTTGCAGGTTGGCAAGGTGCTGTCGAAGGAGGCTTGGGAGTTGCTGCATCTTGTAGATGGTACACTGCTGTTACTGTGTCGGTGTTGGAGGGAGTGAATGTTTAAGTTGGTGGATGGGCAGTAATGCAAGAAACCTAACCATCTTTCTGTGACATTTAATCGTACTAACATTGTTGAATTCTCCACCATCAATATTCTGGGGTTACCATTGACCAGAGCCTGAACTGGACTAGCCAAATAAATAATGTGGCTACAAGAGCAGGCTGGGAGCTCTGCAGTGAGTAATTCCCCTCAAGTGGGCAGCTTTGTCCTTTGCTTCTTGAGCATTGTTGGACTGCACTCATCCCGGCAAATGGAGAGTATTCCATCCAACTTCTGACTTTGCCTTTTAGACGTTGGGCAGACTTTGGGGAGTCAGGAGGAAGTTGATGGTGGGGGATTTAGCGATATTAACACCATTGCATGTCAAAGGGAAGATAACTTTCAATTATTCAGTAGCTCAAAGATAAGTTGTACTGATTGAATTAGGTTCAATAATTGAATTATTTCAGCAATGCTGACCTGTAAAATACAGCAGCTTAATGATTTGATTTGTACTTGGCCCCATCATACCAAAGTTTTCTTGGTCCGCCTTTGAATCATTTGGAGGAGCACAAGAGAGATTTCACACGAAGGACACAACATCCACTTTGACTGTCAAAAGAGGTATGATGCCTCTCACACAATTAGATACAAGTAGAACAAAAGCAGCATACAAATATTCTATGATCTGATTGCAGGAGTGACTGTCACTATGGAACCAGAGAAGGTTGTAAATCCATAATGGCTACTAATCTCCAAGAGCATGAGGTTTTAATGCTAATAGTCCTTCAGGAATATCATGCAAGGAATTTATCGTCCTATGACTTGTCTCGGAATAATTACTAGCAATATTCCTTACTTTTACAGCTTTTACAAAGAGAAAACTCTGAATTTCTGAATTTGCTGCCTATACGACAGTACCAACCTAAGGTACAACTGTTTCCCCACAGGATCACTTTGCTCTCGGTGTGATAGTGGGTTTGCTGACATGAAACACACAATCACAGAGCTTATCTATTTTCAGAACTCTCATGAGACAGTACAGAAGCTGCATTGTGTATACGCAAATTAAAAATTCTAGTACTAAAGCGAGCAACCAGTTTATGCTACTTTTGATTAATGTATTTTTACAAGGTGTTGACTGATTTCCAATTCTTTCATCATTTTAATATTTATTCCAAGGCAAAATTTCGAGAAACATAAATTCAAAAGTACAAAGATATGAGAAAATGTATTAATATTTACAGGAATACTGTTTCAATAAGGAAAAATCAGTTAGAATCAGAGTTAAATATATTTAACATTTACAATTCCAGCATTTAGATTTTATTTATTCAATATATGCTGAATTTTTGCCTTTTAGATTAAAAAAAAATCTTTTATGTAATTTGGGAAAGTATGAAATAAACACTGAAAATTCCTGGGAATTGTTTGCAGGGATAAAGGCCAGCGGCATGGAGCTCAGAATATTGATATTGCCATTGTTGTCAAAAGCTGTGATTTAGAATCAGTCAATATCTCTCCTCCCACAGTATATCATTTTTATGACTGTAATCTGCCACTTCTCTCCCCTATTTTCCTGCACTGGTTCAAGGATTTTTCCATTAGTTAGTCTTGTATAATTATTTTTCAACGTACATCAAAAGCCCCATATCTCAAGCATCTCCAATTTTCAAGGTCCAGGCCATAAATGCTTTTCCGTTTTAATCACTGACATGATTTGATGGTTGCAGAGAAACGTGTTCATATTAGAAGCCACTATTGCTATTTCTGTTCAATTCCATCAGCCACCTGCTATCCCACTGCTCAATAAACATATAATCCACTTGCTATTTATCCATAATCAATTTATGGTCAGTTTTCTTTCTCTGCTGTTAGCTGTGACAATTAACTTCTAATTTTAGCTAAGCTATCACGGAGAGCTAGCAAGTGATGGGTTACAAACTTCAGATATTGAGGAAATATTGTGCTCTCTTTCGCACGAGTGGGTAAATCAATTCCCATCATTCTGTCCAGGTGAATGTTAAAATGTCCTTTGGTTTTATTTGAAGTGTAGGAGAATTTTCCCATTGTCCTCACTGACCAATAGCACCTAAAGGATGATTTACTGGCAATTCCCTATCACTTGGAAATTTCTCTCTCTCTATGCAGAAGGAAAAGTAAACTGCAAGGCCCTCTTCACATCACACAGTCGCAGGAACAATGACTGCAGATGTTCACCTTCCCGACAAATGAAAATGGCTTGTATGTAACATGAGGAAGCAACAAACAAAATCAAATCCCAAACTCTGTAATATATATCTGGATGTGAACATTGAGTACACTTCATTCAGAAACACATGCTGAGATTACTTGGTTGATTTGACATTTCAGGAAAAAATCCTATAACTGAGAACCCCTACAGTGCAGAAGGAGGCCATTGGGCCCATTGAGAATGTGCCGACTCTCTGAAAGAGCATCTTACCAGCAACCCTGCCCCACAACCCGGTCCCGTCCCGCGCATCCTTGATCCTTGTAACATTGCACATTTACCATGGCTAATCTGCCTAATTTACACATTTTTGGACACTAAGGGGCAACTTAGCGTGGCCAATCCACCTAACCTGGAGATCTTTGGACTGTGGGAGCAAACTGGAGCACCCAGAGGAAACCCATGCAAACACGAGGAGAACACGCAAACACAGTCACCAAAGGCTGGAATCGAACTCGGGATCCTGGCACTGAGGCAGCAGCGCTAACAACTCTACCACCATGCCACCTTTGATTTCCCAGGGCTCAGGAAACCTGACAGTTTTTGAGGGAATGTTAGTGTCTTTACAGCACTGCTTGTAGGCTGCATGAGCAGCAGAAGTGCTTCTAATGTACTCACTCCCTCACCTCCCCCCATTCTCCACCCCCCCCCCCCCCCCCCCCCCCCTCAAGCTCTCACTAGATGCTTCAATTTTTGGGTTGTGCTGAGTTAGTTATTTAACACTTGGGAAGGTGGTCAGGGTACAACCCTCGGCATCATTGCACTGGTTTATATAAATTCCAGCTGGAAAAGGGCACATGTGGTTGATGGCTGAGGATCAACCAATATTGGTGATACCTAATAGCCTGATGGAATTCATTGGGTCATAACAGAAGAGTGATTCCTACGTGTGGTGCATGTGGAACAGTACTCAATCACAATACTCTACATTTCTGCAGTCTCTTTAATCCAAGAGGGGGATATTTGAGTAGGTGACCAAACACTTGGCCAAAGAGGTCGGCTTTAAGCGGAGCCTTAAAGGAGGAGAGGGACGGCATGGTGGTACAGTGGTTAGCACTGCTGCCTCACAGCACCAGGGACCAGGGTTCAATTCCCAACTTGGGTCACTGTCTGTGTGGAGTTTGCACGTTCTCCCCGTGTCTGCATGGGTTTCCTCCGGTCGCTCCAGTTTCCCCTCTCAGTCTAAAAGACGTGCTGGCTAGGTGCATTGAGCCGAACAAGCACCGGAGTGTGGCGACTAGGGGAATTTCACAGTAGCTTCATTGCAGTGTTGTAAGCCTTACTTGTGACTAATAAATAAACTTTACTTTAGAGTGGTGAAGGTTTGGGGGAGTAAAATGCAAGGGTTAGAACTTAGATGGCTGAAGAAATTGTCACTGATGGTGGGTAAAAGTAATTGGGGGGCAGGAATTGGAGGAATGTTGAGTTCTCAGAGGATTGAAGGACAAGAATTAAAAGTAATTTCTCAGCGGGGGTGGGTGGGTGGAGAGACGACGAGAAGAAAACTGGAGGGAAAGAAAATCAGCATTGGAGTTTAATTGCAGTTTTAAGCTTGAATTTGTATTGTGCAGACCTGTACAATGCAGAATTTTGTCAGAAGAAAAACAGACATAGAAATTATAATTCATGATTATTGATAATGAAGTTGTGCCAGCTTCAGGAGCAAAGATCCATCAGCTGCAGATGGTCTATATGTGTGGTCTTAGCTTGGGAGCATCAATTCAAACATTATGGTCTTACTAAAGCAGCAGAATCAGTTGGTAAAACACTAGACATGTTTGGAGGTGGTCCATGATGAGCCGTAAGGGATAACTTTATTTTGGTAAAATAATTTCCTTTTAATGAAACATTCATAAAACATGAACTCACTACAACACAAATCTTGTAGACTACATTCCTTGACTACAAAGTCTTCAAATAGATTTCCATCATTTATAATTCTGGAAATCTTTTAAAACTCAAAATACTATTGAAATTATTGTTGACAACCACTGAGATAATCTCCCTAATGTAAATATTATATTTGGTTCTCCCAAAAAGGCTTACAGATTTCTTCTGCAAGTTAAGGGAAATTGAAGAGGGACATATTCTTGCAATAAAAATGCATCTTCCCTCCTAGCAAGCTTTAGTCAAGTGTTGAAATTCTGAAGTTGCAGTCGGTGCTCTGACATAAACTGCACTGTGGACCACCTGACACCCCCAGAGCTGGCAAGAGTGAAATCAGTGAGAGCTTTATCTTTCCATGTTGTTGTTAGAAATCACGTTAAAAAAAAGGTTTTTAATAGTCATGTGATTCATAAAATTTTGACGAACAATAGAATTTTCCCTGAAGAAGTAACTTTATAATTCTTGTAAAGATGCTGTGCCTTTTAAGAAATGTATTTGTCTTGTTTCTTGTGCGGGGTTTGTTTTAGCAGTTAGTTCTGTTATCGGTGCCCCTATGTCTGTACCCGACAGCCCATGTTGTTACTGCAGCAGCATAATTGATCTTAATTGCTGGAATGTTTGTGTTAATCTGGGCTAATGCAATGTTGTTGTTTGTGTGTTTTCCCCTGGGGTTTCTCAGAGTGGGGCTTGATTAGGTTGGTTGCCAAGTAAGGCCACGTGTCTAGGTGGGGCTAGGCTCACAGAAAGAAACGCAGCTCAGTTGCTGTTTGGGAGCTGGAGAGAGAAGAAATAGCTCTCTGTCTTTTTCTGTCTGTGGGGATTGGAGACGGAAATATCCCAGAAAATAGGTCTCTTTCTCTGATGTTCTGCTGCTTGAAACTGAAACTGCTGTATGGGAGTCAGAAGGCAGGTGTTTTTCTGTATCTGTTCAGAGGGGTTAAAAGGCTGGAAATCTAGCATCCACGTGAGCATGTCTGTTTTTCGTTCTAATTGGTTCAGAAGAAGGATATATGTCTATGGGGCTATCGCTTAAATTGGAACTATAGAGATGGCTGTTATGTTTAAGTATTTTAATCGGTACAAGTTGTGCTAATTTTTGTTATATTCTAACATATTCTATATATTCTTATATTCTATTTCGGTACAGTCTTGGATGGCCGAAGGGTCTGTTCCTGTGCTGTACTTTGTTCTAACTGTGTTCTTAAATAAAGTTTGTTTTAATAAAAACTACCTAGTGGGTCAATAGAATCACACCTGAAGCAAAACACCTTATGCTCACACTAATGCCAAAATCAAATAAAGTTGGGGGTCCATGCTAACTTCATAATATACCTTGGAGGCTCTGATCTGGTCCCTAACATTGTGGATTTCTGTAAAATGATTAATTCGATTTTTAAACTAAATTCTTAATTTTTTGAAAGTTTTTTTTCTAGAATATTTTAGCTTCTATTTTTTTCCTGTGTATTTCCCAATCTTGAATTTACTTTATGTAAAAAGAAAAAAGTAATCTGAGTGTCCTGTCTGGGTATGTGAAAATGCTTTGATGTAAGGGCGGCACGATGGCATAGTGGTTAGCACTGATGCCTCACAGCGCCAGGAACTTAAGTTCAATTCCGGCCTTGGGTGACTGTGTGGAGTTTGCACATTCCCTCCGTGTCTGTGTGGGTTTCCTCCGGGTGCTCCGGTTTCCTCTCACATTCCAAAGATGTGTGGGTTAGGTTGATTGGCCATGTTAAATCGACCCTAGCGTCAGGGTGATTAGCAGGGTAATTACATGGGGTTATGGGGATAGGGCTTGGGTGGGATTGTTGTTGGTACAGACCCGATGGGCCAAATGGCCTAATTCTGTACTGTAGGGATTCTATGATTCTATTATAATTGGCTGCTTGGACAGCGTGAAAGCATGACTAGATCTCCACTCTGAAAGTCCAGTGTAGAATCCTGCAATCAGCTGCAGGATCACTGTTACAGTGATAGAGGTGAAATTCTCACGAGAGAAATTGTTAAATCTCTGAGCAAGACTTCCTTCGATGTCATTGGCAGGAGCCCCTGCTACACTGCTGGCTGCAAACTCTAGGCCTTTGACTCTGGACAAAACACTATAAGAAAAATTGATGGGATCTGGTGGCTCCACCTATCTCAGGGTAAAGTATTACTTCAGTGGTTTTTATCCAACATTGTGATATCTGAGTATTGAAAACAGCGATCACAGTGCCACTACAGCAGCACTGGGTAATGCAGACAATTACAATCCATTCAATCGAATATCAGCCCCTTGTATGAATTTAATATATGATAGATAACAAACGTCATGTATGTCACCTGTGGCTCAGTTGGTAGCAATCTCACCTTATGGTTCCAGGTTCATCTCCCACCTCAGGACTTCAGTACAAAAATCAAGGCTGGCACTCCATTGCAATTCTGAGGGAGAGTCTCAATGTCAGAGCTACCATCCCTCAGATACCATCTATCTGAGGCCCCTATCTGCCTGATTTGGTGGATGTAAAAGATCTTAATTTGGAGAAAAACTGGGGAGTTACTCCCAGTGTCCTGGCCAATGTCTGTTTAATCCCTCATTCGATATCACCAAATGGATTATTATCGGGTCATTATCACATTGTTGGTTGTGGGAGTTCGCTGTGTCCAAATTGGTTACAACCGTGATTACGTTTCATTGGCTGCAAAGTGCTTTGAGACATCTGATTCTCATGAAAAACATTATAGTTGCAAGTCTTTTGTTTATGTCCATCATCAATAACCTCTTGTATTCAGTGGTAACTCCTGTAAACAAACGTGATATCTCTCAGAATTGGGTGCATGGCTATACCTAGTTATGAGATCTGTGACCCAGGGGTATAAAAATGGGACAACTGCCCATTATTTAAATTGATGCCATGCCTTCAGGTGCACATTTCCAATTTTATCGTAGGTGGTCTTTTCCCTACATTTTACAATTGACTGTACAGAGTAACGATTGCAGCAAGTTTCAGTGACTTCAACTTAGTTTCTAACCTCTGCAGCTGGAACCATTTCAAGACATATGTCGGGCCTGAGCAGCACTATTGCTAAGGTGCTTGGGCATTACTTGACCCTCCGCAGCTCCATCGATCATCCTTCAAGATAGGGTTTTTCGCCAATTCAATGCCCGAAAGAAAGTTGCAGGATTGATTCCTATCGAGAGACTTCCGGTACATTTGTCAATTAAACTTGCTTCCAAAGAGCCCCACCTTCTCTTGAAAGAAACTTCATGCAAAGCTCAACTGGAAGGAAAGAATTGAAAGAATAGACAGTGAAGAAGGTTATCTCCGTTTGCAACAAGATCTTGATCAATTGGGCCGGTGGGCTGACAAATGGCAGATGGAGTTTAGTTTAGATAAATGCGAGGTGATGCATTTTGAAGGCAAGACTTACTCAGTTAATGGTAGGGCGTTGGGGAGAGTTCCAGAACAAAGAGATATTGGGGTACATGTTCATAGCTCCTTGAAAGTGGAGTCACAGGTGGACAGAGTGGTGAAGAAGGCATTCAGCATGCTTGGCTTCATTGGTCAGAACATTGAATACAGGAGTTGGGACGTCTTGTTGAAGTTGTACAAGACATTGGTAAGGCCACACTTGGAATACTGTGTACAGTTCTGATCACCCTATTATAGAAAGGAAATTATTAAACTAGAAAGAGTGCAGAAGAGATTTACTAGGATGCTACTGGGACTTGATGGTTTGAGTTATAAGGAGAGGCTTGAAGGATTGGAACTTTTTTCTCTGGAGTGTAGAAGGCTGAGGGGTGATCTTATAGAGGTCTATAAAATAATGAGGGGCATAGATCAGCTAGAAAGTCAATATCCTTTCCCAAAGGTAGGTGAGTCTAAAGTCAGAGGGCATAGGTTTAAGGTGAGAGGGGAGAGATACAAAAGTGTCCAGAGGGGCAATTTTTTCACACACAGGGTGGTGAGTGTCTGGAACAAGCTGCCAGAGGTAGTAGTAGAGGCGGGTACAATTTTGACTTTTAAAAAGCATTTAGACAGTTACATGGATAAGATGGGTATAGAGGGCCAAATGCGGGCAATTGGGGCTAGCTTAGGGATTTTTTTAAAAAAGAGTGGCAAGTTGGGCCGCAGGGCCTGTTTCCATGCTGTAAATCTCTATGACACTATGAATCCCAGTCCTCTGAAATCTGAGTATCCAAGACATGTTAATGATTCCCGTGCTGTTCTCGATCATCTGGCTGCTAATGAACATTCCAATCCACTCTTTGTCCCAGTGGTTTCAACATGCGGCTGTAAAGTTGGTTTTAAACTGTTACCTATTCTAAAGCAACACTTGAACATAAATGACTTTGAAACTTGTCAATGAAACAAATGATTGAATATCCCAAATATTTCTAGTTATCTTTCCACCCAGAGTTAGAATTGTTGTTTCAGCTGAATATGTTTATCATCATGTTTTTAATATCATCAAATCTTTGCATTCCATAATTGTATGTTAATAGGATCTAATTTATTTAGACTTGAATGTTTGGGGGATTACATTTTTCCAATTTTTATGTTTGACGTGTTCTATTCATTACAATGTCCTGCATGCCTCTTTCTAAACCAGTGTTGTGAATTGCTACATAACAAGTTTCAGAAAGAGACAGATTTATTTCTGCGAACTGTTATGAGGGGCACATACTTATTTATGCAACCAGTATGTGCACAGGTTTATTTATGGAGGTGCAGGACCTGAGGGAAATACATTTATTCATGCGCACTATTTACTTCATGTATGCCACCATGTGGCAGAGTCTTCAGCTGCTATGCACTAAAAATCTAGAAGTTTCATTCTTAATGTCTTGCTACATCTCTCTCCACCTTCAAATTCTTTGATTGCAACCTTTGTCAAACCTTTTTTCAACTTCTACCTGATGTCTGTTTGTTTTCCCCATTTTCCCCAATGTAAAATTTGGGGGATGTTTTGTTAAATCATGCTATGTGGTACATGAACTCAATTTACTCTAAACGTTTGTGTCATAGAATACTAATACTGGGTCACAAATCCATGTCGTGACATATTTGTGCAGTCCCAAGAATTTTAACAAAACAGACGTATTCCTTTTGTTTGTGGATATTGGTTTCTTTAATTATTATGTGCTCATCCCCCAGAGAACAAAAATGTTCCTTAGATTGTTTTAATGCTTTTGAGAATGTTTCCCATGACTATCCTAACAGGCTCTATACTGGGCCACAAAGAACTCTATCTTGGTGATAATGCACCAAGGAATATCTGTTCTGACTCCATAGTGGAGGATTGGTGAAACCTCTAGAACATATCCACTTCCGCTATTTCTCCAGGATTTTTCTCCTGTCACAATTACAATGGGAGATCATGAGGACCCTCCAGAAAACTTCCCCATTAAGTTTAGGCTCATTGAACCAAAATGGTATGGTCTTTAAACAGCTCTAAAATATGTGATGATAGGTTACTACTCCATCAGACTGTTGCCAGCTCACTGAGGAGAATCAATCTTTTTTACCGTGTGTGGCCCATAGGTAAGATCGTCAAGACCTGAGCATTGACTTAAAGGACTTCTATTACTTTGGACCTGGTGATTTGGGACAGTGACTTAACATGGGAGAACACCGTTATAAAATTTAATTGCTCAAAATTAATTTTAATTTTGCAGTGATGGTCATTAGCTAACTGACTAACAGATTCAACCCTTTGCTAGGCGTTTACTCTGCTGACTAGGTAACACACAGCAGCATGTACTGCGTAGGTGATATATATGTGGCAAGTTACCTTTATTAACTGAATTTTTATAAGGAGCCTGTAGAGTTTTCTGGCATCGAAATGCATTTTCTTGCTAGTATGTCAGCCTAGTGGGAGAGTTTGAATGGCAGGACAGTTTGGAGCTAGGTCTGCCATGTAGTCCTGATTTCCTGAGCCGTGCTCTCTGAGTGTGGCATTCTGCTGGGAAGGTGAATTTACCCATTTCATCTGTTTATTCACCAACTTATTCTTTCAGCTGGCATTTTCTGCTACTTCCAAGCTGTAGATAAATTATTCAGAAATTAGAAATTCTTCTTTAGGGGCTGTGTTAACAGTTTTTGTTTTTGCCTCTGTTGAAAATTGCTGTCGCTAATCTAATCTGTGCTGTATCACCATGGCGATGATGGAGTGCTCTTGTTCAAAGGGAAAGAATTCATCATCTCTCAGCTTCTCTTGGGAGGATCTGTACCTGTCACCAGAGGCACTGAGAGCTCTAACTTGACAACTTAATGTATGATAATAAGTTTACACTGTCCCAAGAACTGATTGCCTTGGGACCTTAACAATATTTTGGTATCATTTCATCATATGGTGTTCTTTCAGATTCTGTGGCTCAGAAAGCAAGTGGACCATGTACCTACCATACAGATGAGATGCCAGTCATAGCGTGTAAAGTGGTGAAATACCATTTTTACCTTCATGACTCTAATCACATTCACAAGACTTATCTATATTCTGTTATGTTATCCTTCGGTTTATTAGTAGTAAATTTCATTTGCCTTCTCATTGGGCCTCTGCTTCACCCCTGACAGTTTCACTAAGTAGCTGGACAGCCCACACTGGAATCCTCACTCAGACAGCAATTAAAATCCCAGCAGAGTATTGTCACCGGATGGAGCCAATAACTGAATTGTATATGAGCAAAGCAGATGTCTATCCCAGTAGGAGACACAGTGCAGTTTTTACAGTTACTGATATCCATGAAGAGTTTGGCTCAGAACTTCTGCAAATATTTGGTGATATTTCACCTGACTTAATTGGTGAATTCAGTCTCCGTTGTTTTTCAACTTTTTGCTGCAAGTTCTGTTTTTCCTATGCTTCACATATTGTGTGCCAGCAAATCAAATGAAGTATACGGTTAACTTTGATATATCCAGATGATGGATAACGGATCCCCCCAGTGTTTTCTCTTGAATGGGGAGCCCAGCAGGAGGGGGTCTCCTTTCAAATGGGGATCCCTGGAGGGTTTCCTCATAATCTGATGTTACTTCTCTTATTAGTTATTTCTCATCCTTATTTTAATTCTCCTGATGTGGCTTTTTCTATCCTGGGTTTTCTTATTAATTTGCTGGGAACCTGTCGACACTTTTTGAAATTCTGAATGAATTGCAAGAGAGATTTTCCATTTTTTCTGATCAGTTGTGCACATCATCCATTGTTTTTCTATCATTAAAATTTATCTCCTTTTATTTGATGTGGAATTTCACAATCTGTAGCTTCCTTGGGCAAAGTTCTTTCAAAATTATGAGAAGGTGGACCAGCATCAATTGTACACTGTTTCTAGTAAATGAGAGGACATGGCTGTAAGAACAAATGAAGAGATTTGGAACAGAGAGCGGGAAAATTGCAAAATCCGGTTAATACAATGAACTTCATAAATTAATCTGACTCTTTCTGCGACAGCTGATTGGATAAACTGGGAACCCTGGAAAGACGGAGGCTGAGGAGCGACCTGATTGAAGTTTATAAAATTATGAGGGGTATATATAGGGTGAACAGTTGGAAGCTTTTTCCCAGGGCAGAAATGACAATTACAAGAGGGCACAAGTTCACGGTAAGGTGGCAGGAAGGTTCAGTGGAGATGTGCGGGGGACGTTTTTTACACAGAGTGGTGGGGGCCTGAAATGCACTGCCAAGTGAGGTAGTTGAGGCAGACACATTACCGACATTTAAGGCTTATCTGGATAGACTTATGAACAGACGGGAAACAGAGGAATACAAGCGGTTGGTCTAGATAGCACAACGTGATTGGCGCAGGCTTGGAGAGCCAGAGGGCCCGTTGCTATGCTGTACTGTTCTTTGGCTCTTTAGCTCTGGCCCCTAGGCCCTACTTTCCGGGGTCTAACTCCCTCTTTCCGTATTAATTCAAACATTATTTCCTGCCAAAAATGGGTACTTTAATGCCATGGTAGTTGATTGTTAAAGTCCTTTCTGCCATATTTCACAAGCAAAGTGTCTGAGTGGAAATAACTGCAGTGGGTGCAGCATTGAGCTAGTTATTTTTCTACATATTTTTTATTCATTCAAGGAATGTAGTTTTTGCTGACTAGGCAACGTTTATTGCCCATCCTTAATTGCCCTTGAGAAGATGGGGATGAGCTGCCTTCTTGAACTGCTGTAGTCCACATGGTGTATGTACATTCACAGTGCTGTTAGGAAGGGAGTTCCAGGATTTTGACCCAGTGACTGAAGGAACGATGATATGTTTCCATATATGCATTTCTATATTGATTTCTAGGTGAGAGTCTGTGGAATGCATTAACAACTTTAGTGGTTGCGCACGTTAAGAATATGTTAGGTAGGTGAGACATGAAAACAGGCAGAAACGTTAGGAATATGGCCCTTGTGGGGGCTGAACAGCAACATAAATGGGATGGACTGAAATAGCTGGTTTTCGTGTTGTTGCCTCTATAATTTCATTGCGATGCTCCTTCAGCCTGGAGCAATTTGATTATTTTATCTGTTATCAGTATTAAATCAATAATTACGTAGGTCAGATTTGATGTCATTTTTATATATTTTCAAGTCTGCAGTTAATTATTTCTCTCCAAGAAAGTATGGATATTGCATCTCCAAGCGCTTTCCTTAAAGCTGCCACAAAATGTTGTTATATCACGTCAAGAAATTGGCATGGCTGGCCAGTTCAGTATATTTTGGGTTGTATTCATGCTTTACCTTCCCACTTTTGATTAAGATGTGCGTGAGTTTGCCCAGAGCCTAGACAGCTGGGAGAAGAACACCCCCTTCATCATTGTTATTATCCTTCTCTTTCTCCAAGTGAGAAAACAGGGCAATGATGTAGTAAGTATGCTCCCATTCCAGGTAGGTCATAAATCCTGAGCACTCTTCCTAAATTCAATGTTCTGGTGGTTCTTGGAATAAGCTCAACTCCTGTCGTTTTACTAGGTTACTCGCATTAACAACATTAAGTACAATATTTGTGGTGGGTTTTGTTCACCAGATTCAAATACTGTATTATCATTCAGATATGATTCATTGTACACAAAAGGCCTAGGCTTTCCGACAGGGGGTATCACTGATGGTAATTTAGGAAGTGGGGGCTTGGAAAGGATGTGCAATGATTATCAATTAAAACCAGGATTCATCTTCGAGGCTCTCCGTTGGTCAGTTATCCCAACCATTTGGCTACAGTCTGTCAATAGAACTTGAACTCCAAAAGCATGCAGCTTTAGAAACAGATGCCGTTTTCAAAGAGTAGACGCAGGCCGACTGGACCAAATGGCTTCCTTCTGTGCTGTAAGATTCCATGATTTTCAGGTTGAAGATTCATAAAATGTTGCAGTAATGCGAGTTGCCAAAATCAGATCTCACACGGGAGGTGTTCTCCAACTCTCTTACCACTGCTTAAAATATCTCTCATTATCATTCCATGACTGCTAATTGCTGTCTTCATTCATTTTACCTCATTAACATTGCATAAATTATGTAGAGTATTTCTGTTCAAATAAGTGGTTCCATTGCACAGCCTCATTATTTCTGTTGCAGCACATCTGGCCACTGCAGTTATTTTGTGTGAAGCAGCATGTTATCATCACATCTGAAAAATACAGAGAAAAAACAAAATTGGTGGAGTTTGAGTTTCTGTTTGGCAGCCAATCTTGGACTGGATTTGGATGCATGCCCATTTTGCGCTTTCATGAATTACTTCAAA
Organism: Mustelus asterias; assembly: GCF_964213995.1. NCBI lineage: Eukaryota > Metazoa > Chordata > Chondrichthyes > Carcharhiniformes > Triakidae > Mustelus > Mustelus asterias. The sequence continues at coordinate 77,453,535 of NC_135809.1, forward strand.
CTGATGCATTCATGTAAAGCCAGAAAGGTGTAAAGTTTCACAGGTCTCCATAAGAAGACCTCCATTCAGCCCATTGTGTAGAATTTTGTCCTTTAGTAGTCTACCCTGCTAGTTCCGCTCCCTTGTTCTTTCTCCACAACTCTGCAATTTTCTCCCCTTAAGGTTTCTTTTGGAAATTTCATTATTTTATTTAACCCTTTTTTAATATTCAGTTAACTTTCCTATTTAAGTGACATCAACAGAAGAGAACTGAGTAATTCATAGAATCTATTGTGCAGAAGGAGGCCATAGTTGGTGAGACTTTTTTAATAATGTTTGTTATCTAATAGAGAAATGGTAAGGCAGTTCTGAGCTCTCCTGTGTAATGTCAGGACTCGGGGACAATTCCTGTCTCCTGGATAACAACAGGAAGTGTTGTTAGTTGCAGTATCTCAGGCTCCCAGCTTTGGAACTTAAGCAGCAGCCGGTGTCACTGCAATGCATCCATGAGTTTGAGAGCTTTATGGATAACACAAAGAACAATACAGCACAGGAACAGGCCCTTCGGCCCTCCAAGCCCGCGCCGCTCCCCGGTCCAGGATTGAATCCTGAATCCAGGATCCCCGCCCAATTTTCCAGCCTATCTACATACCAATATCCTATCCACCGAGCTGTCCCCCACAGCTACGATGCTTTGTTCATTACAACCTATTAACTCACCCCCACCCCCCCATTCCAGACCATGTGATCTCCAGGGAGAGGCGAAAACCCAGAGTGAAAAACCCCAGGGCCAATATGGGGAAAAAAAAATCTGGGAAATTCCTCTCCGACCCCCTGAGGCGATCGAAACGAGTCCAGGAGATCACAATGGCCCTGATCGGAAAATGCTTCCCAACCCTAGTCATTTCCACTTCCACGAGAAACAAGGAACAATTAGCCCGCGCCGCTCCCTGGTCCAAACTAGACCACTCTTTTGTATCCCTCCATTCCCACTCCGTTCATATAGCTGTCTAGATAAGTCTTAAACGTTCCCAGTGTGTCCGCCTCCACCACCTTGCCCGGCAACACATTCCAGGCCCCCACGACCCTCTGTGTGAAATATGTCCTTCTGATATCTGTGTTAAACCTCCCCCCCTTCACCTTGAACCTATGATCCCTCGTGAACGTCACCACTGACCCGGGGAAAAGCTTCCCACCGTTCACCCTATCTATGCCTTTCATAATTTTATACACCTCTATTAAGTCTCCCCTCATCCTCCGTCTTTCCAAGGAGAACAACCCCAGTTTCCCCAATCTCTCCTCATAACCAAGCCCCTCCATACCAGGCAACATCCTGGTAAACCTCCTCTGTACTCTCTCCAAAGCCTCCACGTCCTTCTGGTAGTGTGGCGACCAGAACTGGACGCAGTATTCCAAATGCGGCCGAACCAACGTTCTATACATCTGCAACATCAGACCCCAACTTTTATACTCTATGCCCCGTCCTATAAAGGCAAGCATGCCATATGCCCTATAAAGGCAAGCATGCCTTATAGATGTGGTCACCGCACAACTTAAGAGCATGCAGGTTGAGAGGGGATGGGTGACCTCTAAGCTGTCAAGAAGAAAGGCAAGTAATGTAATGTAATGTCTATCTGAGCATTCCAATCTCCAGTCAGTATGCAGTTTTGAATGCTGATGAATATAATGGTTCATCTGAGGAGTGAACCAAGAGCAAAGCCCATGGCAACACAGTTAACTCAGCTGTGCCGGGATGGAGCTCAAGGAAGACTGGAAGAACATCAATGATCGGAGATTCGATAGGAGAGCAGATGGGTGATTCTGTGGCCAAAGATGTTAATCCAGGATGGTGTGTTCCCTCCTTGATGCCAGGGTTAAAGATGTCACTGAAAGGCTGCACAACACCCTGAGGGGGAAGGATAAACAGCCAGCGGTCATAGACCACATCAATAGAGGGGAGGGGGCAGCGGTGATGGAACCTGCCCAGCCAGTCAGGTTGCAACCTAAACAGAGCTGGGATCAATTTCCTTGTAGGATAATTTACTTGTGCTAGTGGGGAGAATTTAAACTAATTTGGCAGGAGCATTGGAGCCAGGAGATTATGCAAGAGAGGAATGTCGAGGTGCACAAAAAACTGGGATTGTCAGATAGCACTTGAGTAAGCTACTGATGCATTCAAAGTAAGGAAGAAAGTAATACATTTGATTTGGTTTATTATTGTCACATGTATTAGTATACAGTAAAAAGTATTGTTTCTTGTGCACTATACAGACAAGGCATACCGTTTATAGAGAAGGGAACGAGAGAGTGCAGAATGTAGTGTTACAGTCATAGCTAGGGTGCAGAGAAAAATCAACTTAATGCAAGGTAGGTCCATTCAAAAGTCTGATGGCAGCAGGGAAGAAGCTGTTCATTGCAAACGAGTATGATTTGGTGGCCATTACAGAGACATGATTGCAGGATGGTCATGACTGGGAGGTGAATATCCAGGGATATCAAACTGTCCGGAGGGACTGACAGGAAGATAAGGGAGGTGGTGTAGCTCTGATATTTAAGGATGACATCAGAGCAGTAGTGAGAGATGATATAGGTTCTATGGAAAAAAGGTTGAATCCATTTGGGTGAAAATTGGAAATAGTAAGAAGAAAAAGTCACTGACAGGCGTAGTCTATAGGCCACCAAATAATGACATCATGGTGGGGCGAGAAATAAACAAAGAAATAACTGATGCATGTAAAAATGGTACAGCAATTATCATGGGGGATTTTAATCTACATATCAATTGGTCAAACCAGGTCGGTCAAGGCAGCCTTGAGGAGGAGTTCATAGAATGTATCCGCGATAGCTTCCTTGAACAGTATGTAATGGAACCGACAAGGGAGCAAGCTATCCTAGATCTGGTCCTGTGTAATGAGACGGGAATAATTAATGATCTTGCAGTAAGGGATCCTCTTGGAAGAAGCGATCACAGTATGGTTGAATTAAAAATACAGATGGGGCGTGAGAAGGTAAAATCCAATACCAGTGTCTTACGCTCAAACAAAGGAGACTACAAAGGGATGAGGGAGGAGTTGGCTAAGGTAGACTGGGAGCAAAAACTTTACGGTGGGACAATTGAGGAACAGTGGAGGACTTTCGAAGCTCTCTTTCACAGTGCTCAGCAAAAGTATATATAGTGATCAGGAAGGACTGTAGAAAAAGAGATACTCAGCCATGGATATCCAAGGAAATAAAGGAGGGTATCAAATTGAAAGAAAATGCATACAAAGTGGAAAGATTAGTGGGAAACTAGAGGATTGGGAAATCTTTAAAGGTCAGCAGAAAGCCACGAAAAAAGCTATAAAGAAAAGTAAGATGGATTATGAGAGTAAACTAGCTCAGAATATAAAAACAGATAGCAAAAGTTTCTACAAATATATAAAACGAAAAAGAGTGGCTAAAGTAAACATTGATCCTTGAGAGGGTGAGAAGGGGGATGTAATAACTGGAAATGAGAAAATGGCTGAGGCATTGAACAGGTATTTTGATTCGGTCTTCACAGTGGAAGACACAAATAACATGCCAAAAATTGATGACAGGAAGGCTATGGCAGGTGAGAATCTAGAAACTATCATTATCATGAAAGAGGTAGTGTTGGGCAAGTTAATGGGGCTAAAGATAGACAAGTCTCCTGATGGAATGCATCCCAGGGTATTAAAAGAGATGGCGGGGGAAATAGCAAATGTACTAGTGGTAATTTACCAAAATTCGCTGGACTCTGGGGTGGTTCCCGCAGATTGGAAAACAGTAAATGTGACTGTTTAAAAAAGGAGGTAGACAAAAGGCGGGTAACTATTGGCCGGTTAGCTTAACTTCTATAGTAGGGAAAATGCTTAAATCTATCATCAAGGAAGAAATAGCGAGACATCTGGATATAAATTGTCCCATCGGTAAGGCGCAGCATGGATTCATGAAGGGAAGGTCATGTTTGACTAATTTGGTGGAATTCTTTGAGAACATTACATGTGCAGTGGACAATGGGGAACCTGTGGATGTGGTGTATCTGGATTTCCAGAGGGCATTTGACAAGGTGCCGCACCAAAGACTGCTACACAAGATAAAGGTGCATGGTGTTACGGGTAATGTATTAGCATGGATAGAGGATTGGTTAGCTAACAGAAAGCAAATAGTGGGGGTAAATGGGTGTTTTTCTGGTTGGCGATCAGTGACTAGTGGTGTGCCTCAGGGATCAGTGTTGAGACTGCAATTGTTTACAATTTACATAGATGATTTGGAGTTGGGGACCAAGTGTAGTGTGTCAAAAATCGCAGATGACACTAAGATGGGTGGCAGAGCAAAGTGTGCAGAGGACGCTGAAAGTCTGCAAAGGGATATAGATAGTCTAAGTGAGTGGGCGAGGGTCTGGCACATGGAGTACAATGTTGGTAAATGTGAGGTCATCCATTTTGGTAGGAATAACAGCAAAATGGATTATTATTTAAATGGTAAAAAATTGCAGCATGCTGCTGTGCAGAGGGACCTGGGTGTCCTTGTGCAGGAATCTCAAGGAGTTGGTTTGCAGGTGCAGCTGGTAATTAAGAAGGCAAATGGAATTTTGTCCTTCATTGCTAGAGGGATGGAGTTTAAAAACAGTGAGGTTATGTTGCAGCTGTATAAGGTGCTGGTGAGGCCACACCTGGAGTACTGTGTACAGTTTTGGTCTCCTTACTTGAGAAAGGATATACTGGCACTGGAGGGGGTGCAGAGGAGATTCACTAGGTTAATTCTGGAGTCGAGAGGGTTGGCTTAAGAGGAGAGACTGAGTAGACTTGGGCTATACTCATTGGAATTCAGAAGAATGAGTGAGATCTTATAGAAACATATAAGATTATGAAGGGAATAGATAAGATAGAAGCAGGGAAGTTGTTTCCACTGGCAGGTGAAACTAGAACTAGGGGGCATAGCCTCAAAATAAGGGGAAGCAGATTTAGGACGGAGTTGAGGAGGAACTTCTTCACACAAAGGGTTGTGAATCTGTGGAATTCTCTGCCCAATGAAGCAGTTGAGGCTACCTCATTGAATGTTTTTAAGGCAAGGATAGATACATTTTTGAACAGTAAAGGAATTAAGGGTTATGGTGAGTAGGCAGGTAAGAGGAGCTGAGTCCACAAAAAGATCAGCCATTATCTTATTGAATGGCGGAGCAGGCTCGAGGAGCCAGATGGCCTACTTCTGCTCCTAGTTCTTATGTTCTTATGTTCTTGAGTTGGTTGGTATGTGACCTCAGACTTTTGTATCTTTTTCCCGACGGAAGATGGTGGAAGAGAGAATGTCCGGGGTGCGTGGGGTCGTTAATTATGCGAGCTGCTTTGCCGAGGCAGCGGGAAGTGTAGACAGAGTCAATGTATGGGAGTTTAGTTTAAAATCTAAATTAGGCTCACTGTATGTTTTTGTGAATGTGTGGAGTATAGTACATAAGACAGGTGAGTTGTGGACATAAAAAGCCACATGGAAATACAAGACCTGACTCCAAGAAGGGCAGGACTGGTATTAAATATTTCTGAATACAAGATGTTCAGGGAAAATAGGAAGGGAAGGAAGAGGGTTGGCTGTATTGATTAAGGAAAGAAAGAATATCCCAGATGGGTCAAAAACAAAATTTATCTGGGTAGAGCTAAGGAACAAAAAAGGTCCAATCACCTTGCTCGGTGTAGTCTATATGTTACCAACTCGTGGGAAAGATGTAGAGGAACAAATTGGCAAGGAAATAGCAGAGAAGTGCAAGAACAAGGAGCAATTCAGAATCGAAACATTTAACCGGGTTGGCGGGGGCGCGAGGGGGGAGGGAGGAAAGAGGTGGTGCAAGCCAACTTCAATGGGGTAAGAATGGATCTGACTCAGATAAATTGGAATCAAAGATTAACAGACAAAACAGACATTCCCCTGGAAGATGAAAAAGATTATGATTAGGCGGAAAACGTGTGCTTATGCCAGATGTCAGTGAACAGTACAATTGAGAACCAGGCTGAATATAGAATGTTCAGAGGGGAATTGAAAAAAGCAGATAAAATAAACAGAGAGAGAACATGAGAGGAGATTGGCAACTAACATAAAAGGGAATCCAAAAGTCTTCCATATGTTTATAAACAATGAAAGGGAGAGAGGGGGGGGGGGGGGGGGAACCAAAAAGGGGATTTACCCATGCAGCAGAGAACATGGCTGAGGTAATACTTAATACTTTGCATCTGTATTTACCAAGGAAGAATATGCTGCGCAGATCATGGTGAAAGAAGAGGGAATTTAGACACTAGAAGAGTTTAAAATTGGTATTGGATAGGCACCAGGACCGGATGAGATGCATCCAAGGATACTGAGGGAAATGAGAGTAGAAATTGCAGGGGAACTGGTTATAATTTTTAAAATTCCTTGGACTTGGATGACGCCAGGGACTGGAGAATCACAAATGTTAAATCCGTGTTCAAAAATGGTGTAGGGTAAACCCTGAAACTATAGGTTGCTCACATTAACTTCACCAGCGGGGAAACTTCTAGAAATAATAATTTGCAGCAAAATTATTGGTCATTTGGGTGAATGCAAGTTGATTAAGGAAAGCCAGCACAGATTAATTAGGGGCAAATCATGTTTAACTAACCTGCTGAAGCTTTTTGATGAGGGGAACAGAGAGGGTTGATGAGGTAATGCTGTTGATGTGGAGTGCTTGGACTTCCAAAGGGCATTTGATAAAGTCACATTAACATCAAAACAGTCCTGGTCCTTTCAGTGGGGAATTCTGGGATTAATTTCAAAATTAATTGTTTTCTCTAGAACTTGCGATACATTTCATGTTAAAACCACTGATATGTGATATAACCTTAACCTCCCATTTGGATAGCATTAAACCCTCACAGCTCTTGCCCTTTTGTCACAGAGTTAGAAAATATTACTCAAGGCACATTTATTCTAGTTATGAAATTGAACAGTGCATTCATTCCCACTTGTGCTTTTACAGGAATAACTGATTTGAGAATGCATCAGAGATTAAGGTACTCTATTTTCAGTAGCTCATTACTCTTTTCCTCTCTCCCTCAAAGGAGCAAGAAGAGGGGGAAAAAGCAAATTACTGCAGATGCTGGAATCTGAACCAAAAGAGAAAGCAGACAAAGAGTCATCTGGACTCGCAAAGTCAGCTCTTTTCTCTCCTTACAGATCCTGCCAGGCCTGCTGAGATTTTCCAGCATTTTCTCTTTTGGAAGAAGAAGGGGGAAATTGGTGATGGGCAGGATGAGAACTCCAGGACAGACTCAGTGAGAGGGTGGAATTTGAGCAGATTGTTTAATGAAGAAGATAACATTAAATTTTCTGTATCATTCAAAGAATCCTTCCAAATCAAGCACATAGCTTGTGGTGTCACTCAAAACTTAAATCATTTGAATCAAAAGCAGAAATAGCATTAGGAATGTACATACAAAGTTTACAGATTAATATGTGTACATTGGTTTCCTTGTTTTCTCCTCAGTGTTTTGCTTTGAAAAAGAATTGTGCTCCCCAAACATCATTTCCCCTTTTCTCCCTGGGTACAAACAATCCTCTCAAGTACTTTGCCCAAGAGGTAATTTTTCACCTGCCAACCTAAATATTGAGGGACATTTGTTAGTCCAGAAACAGGGGGTCAGGAACGGCCACCCTTGCTGATTCCACCTCCCGCTCCCCAGTACATCAAAATTAACTGAGATGTTTCTGCCCTCCTGAGATCAGCTAAATCAACATAGCTAAACTGGAATATATTTCGTTCAACTTTGCAAAGCGCATTACTATCAGGACGCATCAGAGTGCCCCATAAGTGAGTCCTCACTTACACAATTCTTTTGAAAAGCATATTAGGGTTAATAGTTACAATTCAATCAGTGCCCACTGCTGTTGGTGTCAATATCTGAAACAATGCGGATCCAGGATAAATGATCAGATTTTATGGTAGAAATGTACAACCAGGGGGATGTTGAAAATAGTCTGGGCTCTGTAGCAGGAACTGAAATTAGGACCTGGATATAAACCTGTTTGACAATATAAATGCATCTCAACCAGAACCATCATATCAAAATGACAATTTTACAATGTAAACACGGAATAGGAATCTCTCCTGAAATTCCAAACCGTCAGTTACATTGAAACATTACGTTTATTATGCTGAAAATTACCTGGATACTTTGAAGACCCCAAAAGCAGCAAAGAGCAACAAAAACTCAAAGCTGATAATCATAGAATCTTACAGTGCAGAAGGAGGTCATTCAGCCCATCGAATCTGCACCGACCACAATCCCACCCAAGCCCTATCCGCATAACCCCATGCATTTACCCTAGCTTGTCCCCCTGACACTAAGGGACAATTTAGCATGGCCAATCAACCTAACCCGCACATCTTTGGACTGTGGGAGGAAACCGGAGCACCCGGAGGAAACCCACGCAGACACGGCGAGAATGTGCAAACTCTACACAGACAGTGACCCAAGCCGGGAATTGAACCCAGGTCCCTGGCGCTGTGAGGCAGCAGTGCTAACCACTGTGCTGTCCCCATAACTAAAACATTCTTTCTGGATCTTTCAGCTTTTATCACTGTGTTGATTAAAATCATTTATTAAATTGACAGTTACAGTTAAGAAACGAACTAACATTCTAAGGGGCAAGACCAGTGATAGGTTTGGGCGGTACCCTTTGCAGTTAGCTTCTTTTTCCTAGGCCCACCTTTTTTTTAAAGGTATTTATATCAGTTATATGACCAAAGTTCACAGCCCGGATTTGCTGAGTGAATAAGGAGACTAGCGAACCGATGGTTCCCTGGGATCTGTTTGAGTGCAGGGCAGCACAGCTAATGAGATTTTCCTGCAGCCATTAAAGGAACTGGGGATAGTCCTCTGTGCAGCATCCTGCACTATGAGTTTTGGTTTCTCAGTATCAATACTCTTAGGTGACAATAAAAACGCGAGGTGTCCAGATAATCTTGGAACCAACGATTCCACTGAGCACAATGTCATAGAGGTTTACGGCTCAGAAAAGGGCCCTGTGGCCCATCGTATCTGCACTGGTCAAAGACAAACCACCCAACTATTCTAATCCCATTTCCCAGCATTTGGTCCATAGCATTGTTTGCCTCAGCATCACAATTGCACATCTAAATGCTTCTTAAATGTTATGAGAGTCGCTGCCTCCACCACTCTTTCAGACAGTGAGTTACAGACTCCCACCATCCTCTGGGTGAATTTTTGTTCCTCACATTCGCTATAAACCTCCTTACCTTAAATCTATGCTCCCTGGTCATTGAACACTCCACCTGTTTCTTCCTGTCTACTCTATCTATGCCCCTTATAATTTTGTACATCTCAATCATGTCCCCCTCAATCTCCTCTGCTCCAAGGAAAACAACCCCTGTCTATCCAATCTCCATAACTAAAACTCTCCAGCCCATGCAACATCCTGGTAAATCTCCTTTGCACCCTTTCCAGCGTTATCACATTTCTCCTATAATGTGGACTCCAGAACTGCACACACTACTCTTGGTGTGGCCTAACCAACATTTTATATAGTTCCAGAATAACCTCCCTGCTCTTAGGCTCTATGTCTCGGCTAATAAAGATGTATACTATATGGCTTTTTAACTACTTTATCTATCTATCCTGCTACCTTAAGGGACTGGTGTCCCTCTGATACTCGGTGCTTCCCAGGACCCTGCCGTTCATCATGTATCCCTTTGCCTTGTTTGTCCTGCCCAAGTGCATTATCTCTCACTTATCTGGAATGAATTCCATTTGCCTCTGATCAGCCCATCTGACCAGCCCGATTATATGCTCCTGTAATCTAAGGCTATCCTCTTCACTGTTTACCACTTCACCAATTTTCATATCATCCGCAAACTTATTGATCAACCCTCCTACATTCAAGTCTAGATCATTTATATAAACCACAAACAGCAAGGGCCCAACACTGATCCCAGCGGGACCCCAGTGGTCACAGTCTTCCGGTCAGAAAAACATCCTCGACCATCACGCTCTGCTTCCTGCCACTCAGCCAATTCTGGATCCAATTTGCCAAATTTCCTTGGATCCCGTGCGCTCTTACTTTCAGTATCAGTCTCCCATATGGGATCTTGTCAAAAGCACTTTGGAAGAGTTTATGGGTCTCAGGACTTCACGTGGTTGTACTGCTTTGCTGATATTATTTCCCTACCTTTATAATACAAGTTATTGTTTCTATGACATTCAAAGCACAGATTTGTAAAAAAAACAGTATCATCACATGGAATTCAATCATAGAAATCCATTTTTTCTGGGGGGGTGGGGGGGGGGGTGGGGGGTGGGGCGAGGCGGGGGGGGAGGTGGCGGGGATGGGGGGAGGCGGTGGGGGGAGGCAGTGGGGGGGGGGGCAGTAGTGGCTGTTGTTTGGGGATCTTGTGCCACAACATGGTGTTTTCATTTTAAATTCACCCCTGACCATGAGAGGTCTTAAAAACTGCTTCACCCGAATGAAAAGCTGCAGGTCCTATCTTCTGTCACTAGAGGGAGACCTGACAATATTTAAAAAGTTTATTTATTAAAGTTTATTTATTCGTGTCACAAGTAGGCTTACATAGAGGCCTCAGTGCAGGATTATGATGATGAACAATACAAAACTGATTGATAAATCTTGTTAAATGATGAAAAACATCAACCAACATCAATTTTGATCTTGGATCCTGAACTCAAACGTTCCCACTTCTCTGCTATCTCTCTTAGGTTATAGGCAATAAAAAGTTGTGGAACTGAATCGTAATAGTGGTCAGGCGGACTGCGTATGAAGGATGATTCTGTGTAAAACAGATTTTAAATTGTTAGTTAAGAGTTTCTCCTCATCAAAGTAACAGAATCCTTTGTCTAACTGTCTGTGGTGCTGGGTAAAAGAAAGAAGAACATTTAAATAGTACCTTTCATGACTTCACTTTATACCCAATGAAACACTTATAGTTTGGAGTGAGGGATTGATTTTGTAAATTTGCATAAGTTTTAGTGAGAACCATGAAGTGGGATGTTACTACACACGAGAGCTGAGGGCACCTTGTCTTGGCAGCACAAACACGCAGTGCCATAGTCATAAACAAGGGCTTAATGTCCCCTTCAGCAAATACTTTTATTTGTGCTCGAGTGGATGACACTAGCATGGTAGTATTTACTGGTGTGGAGATGCCGGCGTTGGACTGGGGTAAACACAGTAAGAAGTTTAACAACACCAGGTTAAAGTCCAACAGGTTTATTTGGTAGCAAAAGCCACACAAGCTTTCGGAGCTGCAAGCCCCTTCTTCAGGTGAGTGGGAATTCTGTTCACAAACAGAGCTTATAAAGACACAGACTCAAATTACATGAATAATGGTTGGAATGCGAATACTTACAACTAATCAAGTCTTTAAGAAACGAAACAATGTGAGTGGAGAGAGCATCAAGACAGGCCAAAAAGATGTGTATTGTCTCCAGACAAGACAGCCAGTGAAACTCTGCAGGTCCACGCAACTGTGGGAGTTACAAATAGTGTGACATGAACCCAATATCCCGGTTGAGGCCGTCCTCGTGTGTGCGGAACTTGGCTATCAGTTTCTGCTCAGCGACTCTGCGCCGTCGTGTGTCGCGAAGGCCGCCTTGGAGAACGCTTACCCGAATATCAGAGGCCGAATGCCCGTGACCGCTGAAGTGCTCCCCAACAGGAAGAGAACAGTCTTGCCTGGTGATTGTCGAGCGGTGTTCATTCATCCGTTGTCGCAGCGTCTGCATAGTTTCCCCAATGTACCATGCCTCGGGACTTCCTTTCTTGCAGCGTATCAGGTAGACAACGTTGGCCGAATTGCAAGAGTATGTACCGTGTACCTGGTGGATGGTGTTCTCACGTGAGATGATGGCATCTGTGTCGATGATCCGGCACGTCTTGCAGAGGTTGCTGTGGCAGGGTTGTGTGGTGTCATGGTCACTGTTCTCCTGAAGGCTGGGTAGTTTGCTGCGGACAATGGTCTGTTTGAGGTTGTGCGGTTGTTTGAAGGCAAGAAGTGGGGGTGTGGGGATGGCCTTGGCGAGATGTTCGTCTTCATCAATGACATGTTGATCGTTGTCCAGTACTTCCCCGGAGCGGAGAAGCTACGGCATCTCCTCCGGAGCCTTCAACATGTCATTGATGAAGACGAACATCTCGCCAAGGCCATCCCCACACCCCCACTTCTTGCCTTCAAACATTATTCATGTAATTTGAGTCTGTGTCTTTATAAGCTCTGTTTGTGAACAGAATTCCCACTCACCTGAAGAAGGGGCTAAGAGCTCCGAAAGCTTGTGTGGCTTTTGCTACCAAATAAACCTGTTGGACTTTAACCTGGTGTTGTTAAACTTCTTACAGTATTTACTGGGACAGCACAGTGGTTAGCACTGCTGCCTCACAGCGCCAGGGACCCAGGTTCAATTCCGGCCTCAGGTCACTGACTGTGTGGAGTCTGTATTTTCTCCCTGTGTCTTCTGGATGCTCCGGTTTCCTCCCACAGTCCAAAGATGTGCAGATTAGGTTGATTGGCCATGCTAAATTGACCCTAGTGTCCGGGGGATTAGCTGGGTAAATGTGTGGGGTTACGGGAATAGGGCCTGGTGGGATTGTGGTCGGTACAGAACTGATGGGCCAAATGGCCTCCTTCTGTATTGTCGGGATTCTATAGCTCAAAAGAAGATGAACTAAATGGATCACGTATCCAGTCTAAATCTTTCATACTCGTGGAGGGCAAGTAGCATTCAAACTTCTCTTCAATGGTTTAAGATGTGGAGGTGAGGTTGACTATGGTTTTATCAGCAGGATTTGCTGATGCCAATTTCAACATCTCACACAGCACACAAGCCCCTTAACCAATGTAAAAAATCCAGACCATGCATGCGCAGGAGGTCCAAGGTTCATCGGAGCTAGGAGATGCTGACTATGGAGCTGAAGACAAAGGCTAGATTTCCTTAGACTCCTTTCTTAATTGTAGCATCGGAGGGACCAGGACAAGATTATTGGTGATCTGGACACCTAGAAACATGAAGCTCTCAACCATTTCCACTTCATCCCCGTTGAGGTAGACCGGGGCATGTCCTGTACTACGCTTCCTGAAGTCAATGACTATTTCCTTTGTTTTACTGACATTGAGGGAGAGATTATTATCATTGCACCGTTTCACCAGATTCTCTATCTCTTTCCTGTACTCCATCTCATCATTGTTTGCAATCCGACTCACCACAGTGCTGTCATCAGCAAACTTGAAAATCGCATTGGAGCAGAATTTGGCTACGCAGTCATAAGTGTATCAGGAGTATAGTAAGGGGCTGAGGACACAGTGCGGGGCACTGATGTTGAAGATAATCGTGGAGGTGTTGTTGTTGTCTATCCTTACTGATTGCCATCTGTGGGTTATGAAGTTTAAGATCTGGTGACAGAGGGAGGAGCCAAGTCCTAGGCCACGGAATTTGGAGATGAGTTTTGTAGGAATAATGGTGCTGATAGTAACAACAAGGCTAACCTACCCAACCCTCAGAGGCTGTGGAGGTGAGGGACCTATATACATTGAGAGAATAGAAAGATTTACAGTATAGTGGTCACTGTTATGTACCTACTTTAAGCCTTGGTCAAAACTTGGGGTGGTGGTACATAGCCAGAGGGAATCGCAGGAGGAGCAAAAATAACCATCAATATATGTCTGTGTTACATGATAATATAAAATATCTAACAAATCTGTGTAACAAAGTGAAATCTAATATCATTAATCATTGAAATTATGCTTTCACCTATGATATTCATTACTGTAAGAAAATTGAAAACTAACATTTAAAACTGCCACATCAATTCTGAACTGTACCCCCACCCTGTCACCCCAGGACAAGAACTACCCTTTCCATATTTGATTACTAGCCTGACCTCAAGCTGTACCTAGCTATTCTATGTCACTCCTTGCCTGAGAAAAATATGAATGTCATAGTGTTTGCTAATGTGAAGTACTATCCCTAAAAAGCACTCCGGTAATCTCATGCCCTAATTACTCACTGGACATTACCTACACTCCAGCTGCAATTTACAACCGGAACTTTTGTGTGGCATCTGCTAAAGGTTTCACACTGGAAGAAACCTCGATTCCTGTCCCTTCCTCTTACAGGACGAGCACTTTGGTACTGTGTGCTGGGTTCCTGACATTCAAAGCTGAGTATAGATAATTCCATCCTGTTACATCTTTCACTTGCTCATTTCCACACAAGCAAACACTATGGTTCACAACTTAATTGAATGTAAACACTGTTTGAAGAGAAGACCTGCAACCAGTGACTTAGCAAATATTCCTCACCGAGCCGGCAATGTCAGTGGTGCATGGTGTGCGTTTTGGACCTGAACCAGCCCACACCCTTAAAGGTGGAATTGGAAAACTTGGGAATGGAGTCGGGAATCCCAGCATTGGGTCCCAACCACCATTTTAAAAGGGTTCCTGAGTCATCCTGATTCAATGAAAATCCATGACATAATCTCAGGATAATGGGGTGGCCATTTCACACTGGGAAAAGGCAATATCTCTTTCCTCTATACCAGAAGACTGTACATGCCCAGTTGATGAATACATTCAAACTGAGATTAATCGATCATTGGACACTATGGGAATCAAAGAAAATAAGAACGCTGGGGATAATGTGGGAGATCAGCCATGATCTCTTAATGGGAGAGCAAGCTCGAAGAGCCTATTCCTGCTCTCACTCCTTTTGTTCTTGTGTCTGTCAATGGTTCATAAGCCTGGTTAGAAATTAGAGTAACATTCACTCCATCTGTCACAGCAGTGCATGGTTATGTAGGTTTAACATTAACCATTGAAGAACCATGCTAGACTTGATTCATTAACTCTGTTTCTCTCTCTCCACTGATGTGGCCAGACTGGCAGAGTTTTTCCAGCAATTCCTGTTCTTATTTCAGATTTCCAACAACTCCACTATCTTATTAAAATCATCTAGGATCATATTGAATGACAGGAAAGTCTTGAAGAGTCAACAGGCCTGCTCCTGCACCTATTTTTTTATGTCCCCAAGATAGTAAGTTTCAACAGGGAGCATCACTCAGCATGTTCTGTGGCAAAGGCTAAGCAGGAACATGCAGGCACTGAGTTGGTTCAAGTCCTCCTTCGGCTGAAATCTAGTGCTAGGACCCTTCTACACAAGCACATTGCTGTTTAGGTTTGACTGCCTGCTGGTTCATTCGAGGGTGCCCAAAGCACACTGCAAGGTGTGGGTACACGTGTAGGGGAGTTTTCTAGACTGGTTGTGGTCCAGTAATCTGCATCCACACCGGCATCTGAAGCAAAGGTACAATTTGCAGAGGTTCAAAGAACAGTTTCAGTACCTCTGTTTGCTGTACTAGAGGCTGCCAACCCACAGCAGCTTCTCTTGTCTGGCTTCACATGCTGGCAAAGCGAACAAGAGCCAATATACAGGATTTCACTGCCATCATTACAATTCAGAGATCTACTCCAGAGCACTCGATCATTACTGAATCATCACCCAGGGTGCAGTTTCTCACACCCTTGCACATTTACTGGCAACTCCAGCCCTGAATATTGCTGGCCACTCCTTGTGTACGAGATAGTTATTAAGGATAAAGTAGAGTGAATACTATTGAAGTTTCAGTGTATTGCCTCCTAGGAGCTAAAGCATTTTGATTATTTGAGATTGTGAAAAGCTGACAGGATTGAATAGTTGTGGGACAGTAATAATGAGAGCAGCTACTGAGATCTCAAGTCAATGTAAAGTGTTTCCATAGATTGTGCAGCTGTTTTTCAGACTGGAGCAACAATCGTCGGGTGGCCTATTCCTGCACCTAATTCATATGTACATTAAAGGCATTAATATTATTTTCATCACCTGGTTGTTTAGGTCCCTTCCATAAATAACAACACAGTGATGTTTGAATTACTGTGTTCTCTGCAACTTTCAGTGGCAACATCAAAACAGGCTTGGTAGAAAACTGAGTAGATTTGAATCTACTCGGGCATTATTCCTTCATCTGGAGTATCACTTGAATTATACGTTGACAGATGTGGCTACAAGTAAGAACCACACATTTGAAACTCCCCATATGAACCAACATTCTGGAGGTTACCAGTGACCAGAAACTAAACTGCACTAAACGTATCAATACTGTGGCTACAAGAACAGGTCAGAGACTGTGAATTCAGTGCAGAGTAACTCACCACCTGACTCCCCAGAGCCTGTCCAAGATACAAATCAGGAATGTTATGGAATACTCTCCACTTGTCTGGCTGAGTGCAACTCCAACAATACTCAGAGAACTGGACATCATTCAGGAGAAAGAAGCCCACTTTAGAACATAGAACATTACAGCGCAGTACAGGCCCTTCGGACCTCGCTTTTGCGCCGACCTGTGAAACTAATCTAAAGCCCATCTAACCTACACTATTCCAATATCATCCATATGTTTATCCAATAACCATTTAAATGCCCTTAATGTTGGCGAGTCCACTACTGCTGCAGGCAGGGCATTCCACGCCCTTACTACTCTCTGAGTAAAGAACCTACCTCTGACATCTGTCCTATATCTCTCACCCCTCAATTTAAAGCTATGTCCCCTCGTGCTAGCCATCACCATCCGAGGAAAAAGGCTCTCACTGTCCACCCTATCTAATCCTCTGATCATCTTGTATGCCTCTATTAAGTCACCTCTTAACCTTCTTCTCTCTAACGAAAACAACCTCAAGTCCCTCAGCCTTTCCACATAAGACCTTCCCACCATACCAGGCAACATCCTGGTAAATCTCCTCTGCACCCTTTCCAATGCTTCCACATCCTTCCTATAATGCGGCGACCAGAACTGTACGCAATACTCCAAGTGCGACCGCACCAGAGTTTTATACAGCTGCAACATGACCTCATGGCTCCGAAACTCAATCCCTCTACCAATAAAAGCTAACACACCGTACGCCTTCTTAATAACCCTATCAACCTGGGTGCCAACTTTCAGGGATCTATGCACATGGACACCAAGATCTCTCTGCTCGTCCACACTACCAAGTATCTTACCATTAGCCCAGTACTCTGTATTCCTGTTACTCCTTCCAAAGTGAATCACCTCCCACTTTTCCGCATTAAACTCCATTTGCCACCCCTCAGCCCAGCTTTGCAGCTTATCTATGTCCCTCTGTAACCTGCAACATCCTTCCGCACTGTCCACAACTCCACCGACTTTAGTGTCATCTGCAAATTTACTAACCCATCCTTCTACGCCCTCATCCAGGTCATTTATAAAAATGACAAACAGCAGTGGCCCCAAAACAGATCCTTGCGGTACACCACTAGTAACTGAACTCCAGGATGAACATTTCCCATCAACCACCACCCTCTTCTTACAGCGAGCCAATTTCTGATCCAAACCGCTAAATCCCCCTCAATCCCATGCCTCCGTATTTTCTGCAATAGCCTACCGTGGGGAACCTTATCAAACACTTTACTGAAATCCATATACACCACATCAACTGCTTTACCCTCATCCACCTCTTTGGTCACCTTCTCAAAGAACTCAATAAGGTTTGTGAGGCACGACCTACCCTCCACAAAACCGTATTGACTATCCCTAATCAAATTATTCCTTTCTAGATGATTATAAATCCTATCTCTTTAATTGGCATCCCTTTCACAAACTATGAATTCTATGATTCTAAGCATTCATTCCCTCCGCCACCAGCGAACATTGGCAGCAGTGTGTACCATCTACAAAATGCATGCAGGAATTCACCAAGGATCCTTAGACAGCGCCTTCCAAACCACAACCGCTACCATCTAGAAGGACAAGAGCAGCAGATACCTGGGAATACCAACACCTGGAGGTTCCCCTACAAGTTATTCACCATCCTGACTTGGAAATATGTCGCCATTCCTTCATTGCCTCTGGTTCAAAATCCTGGAACTCCCTCCCTAACAGCACTGTGGGTGTACCTACAACACATCGACTGCAGTAGTTCAAGAAGGCAGCTCATCACAGTTTTATTGAGGGCCATTAGGGATGGGCAACAAATGCTGGCCTGGCCAGTGATGCTTACAACCCATGAAAGAATAAAAAGAATGCAACAGTGCACTCCATTTTTATTTTCTTTGTGCACTTGTTGCCACCAGAGACCAGTAGTATCTCCAGAGAAATAATGCAAATGACTGTGTCATGGTGGGGAACCTAGATGGATAGTCCCTCCTGGAGTAAGGGCTGGGGTGTGGGTGCAGAATGCATGTTCAGCTTTCTCTGTTTAGGTGGCATTAGCTGGATTGTCAAGATCGAAAGTAATAATCCTGGTGTCAGATGAGTGCTGCCCATCATGATCTGCCTACCCTGCGTACTTCTAGTAGACGTTTCTAACGACAGCACTAACAAATGACCTCCGCAAAGTCATACTCCAAGCAGGCTGTGCTGAAAGTATTAGAGCACGGATGCTATTTTAGCATCTGAATGGCACCAAAACTATGAATACTGCAGCAATATTAAATAGAGCACATTGTTGGACAGGAAGCAAAGTTGTACATGCAATATATTGGTTACATCTTTCAGCCACTAATTTGACTACATTTTGACATTTCAACCCATTATTGAAATAAATGAACAGCAAACCCATTGCAAAAGATTTCAGAATCTTGATTTTAATGGGTACACAGGTTTTCCATGTATATTAAAGTTGTGCTCATACGGTCAGAATATTGTGTATATGCTAACCAATGATGCCCGCCATTTTGCTAGTTAGATAAACAGAAAAGAGTTCAATTTGCAGGGCTAAAGAACTTTCCTCCCATTCTTACTTAGGGAATTATTTTATATCTGAGTAGGACTATCTTCAGGCTACTGTTGTGTTGGTGGGAAGCTGCTGATAGAGTCAAAGAGGGAACCGACATGAGAAAATAACCTTTCTCTTACCAGAATTGCCTGTTACAACCACATCTGTCTATGGTAATATGATGTGGAGATGCCGGCGTTGGACTGGGGTAAGCACAGTAAGAAGTCTCATAACACCAGGTTAAAGTCCAACAGGTTTATTTGGTGCCACAAGCTTGTGCTACCAAATAAACCTGTTGGACTTTAACCTGGTGTTGTAAGACCTCTTACTATGGTACATGGGCAGGAGTGACTCTTTATCAGTTATTATGAAGACTTTAAGGGAGCAAGAGTTGAACAGGCAGGAGCCAAACAAATCTTCACCGTGGCAGCGTAAAGCAAGATTTTAATTTCCAGCTTTCTGTCTGAAACTGGTGGAAAGTGGCAGCTGATCAGACGGGGTAATGTTGGATAGCTGGGGACCATCCCAGAGGAAGCCAATCCTCTGGAATGCCAATTGGGGTGGGAGTGGGGAATGTGTGTGCAGCCCAGGGTAGGGGCAGCCTCAACTTTCCCAGCGGGGCCAGGTTGAACAGTCCTGCCCTCTTGGTCCCAGATTTCTCCCCTTCGGTTTGTTTGGTGGGAATCCCTTTTAGGCTTCTTGTTTAAAATAACAATGAAGTTCCAAAGGTACGGCAGGACCTGTAAATAATCCTGGTGAGCCATCCTCGGAGTCTAATTTAACAGAAGTAAAGGCATACTGTGCCAGTTTGTGCCCAGTTAAGATAACTACAATACAGTCGAGAGCCAGTCAACTATTAATGGTGCTGAAATTCTGTGAGGTTCTCGTGGTCTGCTACAGTAACACCACCAGAGATCAGCAGCATCTCCACAGAAATAACGTTAGCGACTGAGTTATGGTGGGTAACTTTAGAGAATTTACAATTCATTAGAAACCAAAACCCATCCTTCACAGAATTCTACGTTGTTGACATTTAGAATCATAAAACCAGACTCAACCTGCCAGTTTATCGACCTCAATTATAAATGCTCATGTCTGTTTATATTTTTAATATTTAAGAAGAAAATAGGTTTCTAGACTCTAGATTCTAAAGGTGTCAAGGGGTATGGGGAGAACAAGGGAGTATGGCTATGAGATAGAGGATCAGCCATGATCATATTGAATGGTGGAGCAGGCTAGAGGGCCAAATGGCCTACTACTATTTTCTATGTTTCTCCAACTGTCTTGGGGACAGTTTGGGGTCATGCTCCCAAAGCCTCAATCAATGTCCTCTGGAAACTCCCATCAGAAAATGTGCAAGGGTGGTTCGCGGAGACTTACCCTGTGATCCCTCCTTGTTGCGAAATATTGCTCGTCTGACACTGAATAGCTTTTGAAATACTCTATGCTGTAGATGATAGACACAAAACTTGAGTCCTGCCCTTTCCCAGGCACAGAGTGCCTTGTCTCCAAAACATTCTGCTACTTAAGTTCTTAGAGTGATTTTCTCGTGGAATTAGTTTGGGATAAGGGAAGGATTTGTCATAAAAAGAATCTATATTTAGTTTTCAAACCTGGAGATAAATGAGAGCGGATGTTAACAACAAAATAATGAACTATTTCATTTAACTAATCTTAGAAATAGGATTTTCGTCAGAGAAAGCCGAGATTGTTTGCGCTAAAAGGAATAGTGTTGTGATTTGTTGAAAAGCTCCCCAGGGCTCCAATCGCTGAATAACCCAGCTGTTGAATTGCACTTTGTGATAATTCTCCAGCTTTGGAGCCGTGCTAAGAATCCTGAATAACGTCACTGGGTGTAGGAGGTGTGTGCTGTTGACAAACAAGGCTGAGACACAGTAAATGGGGATGGAATGATGCATCCTCATCACCGTTCTGTAGTGAGTAAAAATTGTCTCACCAAAAGAAAAGAACAATTTAGCCAGACCAAGGTCCGATCTTGGTCAGCAATGATCCATTATTCCTCTGTTACTAATTTTGAGCTCAGTGTGATTGGCAACCTTCCAAAAGGGAGAGAATTAGTGGTGTTAATTCATTCGTATCTAAGACCAATGTCTGAGTCACTGTGATAAATTTATGTTTGATAGTTATGTAGTAATGATCAAGAATGATACCAGCATTTGGAAATGTTAATGATCAGCAAACACTGAACAGGTTAGGACTGTTTTTTTCTCCCTGTCAGAGTGAAGGCTGAGCAGTGATGGAGCTTTTTAAAATGATGAAAGGGTTTGATCGGGTAGCCGTAGAGAAGATGTTTCCATCTGAAGGGGACCAGAACTAGAGGTCATAAACATTAAAAAGGGGCGACATGGTCACTCAGCGGTTAGCACTGCTGCCTCACAGCTCCAGTGACCCGGGTTCAATTCCGACCTCTAGTGACTCTGTTTGGAGTTTGCATGTTCTTTCCGTGTCTGGGTGGGTTTCCTCCCATTTTCCAAAGATGTGCTGGTTAGGTGGATTGGCTATGCTAAATTGCCTATTAGTGTCCCAAGGTGGGTAGGTTAGATGGATTAACAATGGGAAATGTGTAGGGTTACGGGGTAGAGGGCCTGGGTAAGATGCTCTGTCAGAGAGTTGGTGCAGACGCAATGGGCCGAATGGCCTCTTCTGTGCTGTCGGGATTCTATGAAAACACCAGGAATTCAGAAGAAACGTCTTCATCCAGAGCAATTACAATGTGGTACTCACTACGACAGTCATTTAGGTGAACGATATAGATGCATTTAAGGAAAAGCGGAATAAGTCTACCAAGGAAAAAAGAATAAAAGATGTGCTAGTAGGGTTAGATGAGTTAAAGTGGGAGGAGGCTCATGTGGAGCATAAGAATGTGTGGTATTGTCATGGATTTTATTCTCGCACCTCATCATTGATGGTTTTTTCGGGGTGGCTGAACCAACTCCTGAAATGCAGGATGCCAGAATTCATCTCATTGACTTTAAACTTCTCCTGTGACAGCCTTCAGTGAGAATGGGAAGTCACTGCGGGAGCAATTATACCCACCGACTTGCTGAACGCAAGGCAGTGTGTTGATATGTGCATGCATTACTTGTCAGTGCCAGCTCATTGTGGAGGATTGATAGTGGTTAGCTGTGAAGTGACCATCTTAATGAACCCTGGTGGATGAACACTGACCAATGCTAAAGGAAAAAATGTATAAAAACCATGAGAACAGAAAACATTGGAAATGTACAGATTTGGTCATTCTGCCTGACGCCCCCAAGTGAAGAGAGTGGCACAGTGTAAAGTACAGGGTACTTTACCTGTGTGGAAAATGGCCCAATCTATTTCTCTCCAGCAATTTCACCTTCGCCCTGATGTGTTTGTGAATCATTAACCTTTTTTTCAGATGTGGACTGGCTTCTTTTGTTTATCCTGCATTTATAAAATCTATGAGGTTCAGCACAAGGTCAGGTGAAGAGGGCTGCACAGTTTTATTTCCAAAGAGCCAATCAATGTAATTTAAACCCCTCAACCTGACTTACCTCCCTGACTGCACCCCCCCCCCCACCGCCCTCCTGATCTGACCCTGATACTCCGTGACCTGACTACCCCCTGACTACCCCCACCAACCTGACACTAATACCGCCCCCCCTGACCCAACTACCCACTGACTGCTCTGTGACCTGACACTAATACCCACCCCCTGACCTGACTACCCCTTGATTGCTCCCCCATTCTGATCCTGATAACCCACTTACTTGACTGCCCCTGACCTAACCTGTCTGCCCCTACCCTGACCTGATTACTCCTGACTACCTGATTACCCCACTGACCTGACCACACAGCCTCCCCACCCCCCCACGCCAACCAACAATTCCCTCCACCCCACCCCCCAATCTCACCTAGATACACATTGATTCAGTCACATGTACACTTACTGGTGCACTCACCCACTTGACTGCTGTAAAAAAAATGGGAATTGTCCTCTCCCTCTCCTGTTCACCACCTCCCCCCCCCCCCCCCCCCCCCCCCCCCCCCCCTCCTTTAAGTTAGAAACGCTGAGCTGCCCATTGCTGTGTCAATCGGGGTTTGGGAAAAATGGGCAATAGAATCCAGTCGGGACCATCTTCATGGGCAGCCACTAACTGGAAACTTTGGGCCAATATCTTATTGTCCTTTGTAACCTGAGAGGCACCTCAGGTCTCACCTTTGTGAAAAACATGCCTAAAGTTCCACTTCATAACTGTGACCCCTCATTCTTTGTTGTTCCATCTTATGGTGATTGTTGCTATTTAGTTATCATCATGCAATGTTTGTTTATATTTTGAAGAACTCTTCTGCATTTATTTTCCGTTACCAACCGTATTTTTTTAAAATCTTGTCATTATCTTGAGGCAGACGGGACGATGAGTTAAAATGGTGCTGTGCATTTACTAGGTTCAAACTTGTCAGCCTTCCACATAATCTAATCAAGCATTATAAACATAATAACGTGTGTAATGCAGAAGCCACTTATCCCATTGATTTGGCTCCGTGCAAACAGTAGGGATAATCAACTCACTCTGACCCTCCACAATATTAACTTAATTACGGGGCAGGATAGTCACAGATGAAAATCTTGAAACCTCACTCTCACTCCTGGAGACCATTGTGCCTCGAGAGACAGAAATCCTGTCATTGGAGCAATTCGCTTTAGAAACTTTATTAAGGAACACTGCAGAATGCAGAAAGAGTTAATAGTTACCTCGATTTCAGTGCTATCTTGTTGAGTCTGTTCTGTTCCATTCTGTTCAGTTCCATTCTTTTCCAACAAATGAGTCTGTTCTGATCCACCACCAAGCCTGTTCTGTTCTGTTCCAAACTTGTTCTCACAGTCAGTGGCTACACTATTTTTATACCTAATTAGGCAGAAAGTCATTGCGTTATTCCATAGGTCCCGTACACAATGACTATCTGCTTATACAAAATTAAATTCCACAAAATTAAACCGAGATGAGTCAGGGTAGTAGGCAGAGTCAAATACTCATCCTGACACTGCAGTATCAACAAAGCTGCCACTTCACCCTAATAACGGAAACAGCTTTTTTCTGGGCTAAAAGTAATTTGCACCATACGCCAAGAAATAAAACTAGAAATGTAACAATATGCTGGCCTTTGCAACAGAATTGGTGATCTACAGTAATCATCCATAATAGTGAAATGTTAAGGCAGGAGAGGAGACCTGTAAGTGTAGGAACCTAACTTGTACCTTGTAGATGATAGGCTGTGGGGAGTCAGAAGATCACCTCACTGCAGAATATCCACCCGTTTACTTGCTCTTGGAGCCATAGTGTTCATGTTACTGACCCTGTTCAGTCTTGAATCAATTGTGACCCTTTGAGGTGTTGCTGGGGCTTGGAAATGGTGTTCTCATTGAAAATCAAGGGGAGGTGATTAAATTCTCTCTCATTGGAGATGGTCATTGCCTAGTATTGGTTGCTTGAGTGCTACTTGTCACCTGTCAGTATAAACCTGGATATTGTCCAGGTCATGCTGTGTGTGAGTATGAATTGCTTCATTATCTGAAGTGTTACAAATGGAGCTGAGCACTCTGCAAGCATCATCGAACAGCACCTACCTGTGATGGCACAATTCAGATTGGTGAATTGAGCAAAGAGTCATGAACATCAACTCACCCTTTACATTACAGGACAGTGTATTTCTTGTAGCAGCATAATACCCTATCCTTTGGTTATCCCTATAGCCATTTCACCAGTGGTGTTACTGGTATCATTGCTCTGGCAGATAGTAAATTGTCGAGAACATTTATGAAGGTCTTTATCAAAGATTGTACCATGCATTCCCAAATAACCTACTTTGTTTATGCCTGGATGCTTGAAAACAAATTGCAGGTGAATGGATGTTTCAGCAGCAACATTTAGATTGCACCATCGTAAAACATTTCTAGGTATTTCTCACGAGCCATCAAACAAAATTTGACACTGAGCCACATAATGATATTAGGACAGGTGATGAAAAGCTTAGTCAATAAGGTTGGTTTCAAGGATTATCTTCCAGAAGGAGAGACAGAGAATTTGAGACGGCATTGTAGCATTTAGAACCTGGACATCTGAAGGCATTCGTCATCAGTAGTGAGGTAAAAGAAATGAGGCTTGCAAAAGGCCAGAATTGGAGGAACATAGTTCTTGGAATATTGTAGGGCTGGAGAGAGTGGAACATAAGGATGAGAATTTTAAAGTTGAGATATTGCTGGGAGACGGACAGCCATTGTAAAACAGCAAGCACAGGAGTGATTGGTGAATGGGACATGATGCAAATTAGTTTATGGACTTCAGAGTTTCCAGATAAGCCTGTGTGTGCCAATTATTAAATGCTGTCACATGGACATGCTTGGTGGAAGGAAGGGAATGTGGCTTGCCAGCTGTTTATATATACTTGATAGACCATACTACACAATATTTTTTATGAAGCAATAATAATCTTCACCTGGATTAACATAATTGCCTTTATCAGTATGCCTCATGAGAGAATTCAGTTGTTTCATGGATTCTATTCAAATTATTTCATGGGATATGAGTGTCGCTGGCTCGGCCAGCATTTATTGTCCATCCCTAATTGCATTTGGGAAGATGGTGATGTGCTGCAGTCTCTGAGCTGTAGGTACACCAACAGTGTTGTTGGAGAGGGAGTTCCAGGATTTTGGCTCAGTGTCAGTGAAGGAATGGTGATATATAAGTCAGGGGATATGGTTGGCGTGGAGGGGAACTTCCAGCTGGTGGGGTTCCCGTGTGTCTGCTGCCCTTGCCCTTCTAGTGGTACTGATTGTTGTATTGGAATGTGCTGTCTAAGGAGTCTTGGTGAGTGAACCTAATTTAGACATTGTATTCCTTCGTAGTCTGACCCCATTCAGTATATTACAATTTTTTACTCCAGTGCTATCCGACACTCCCTTTGTGCACCTTGCTTCTATGTTCTAATGCTATATCTTGGTTCCGGACTCTATGTCAAATTAGTTTAAACCTTCAATATATCTGTGATCTGATTTCAGATTGGACATCCTAGGACAAGTAGTTGAGATAGCTACTTGCCAATGCCTAATGGGATAAAAAATGGTTCCAGTAAAGATTATAGTTTTGAATCAGTATCCATCCATCATGAAAGATCAGTTAGAAATTACTAAATTCATTTCAATAAATTTGCAAATATGTGAGCATGAATGCTTGCCTCAAAAATCTCAACTAATTCAAAGAAAGGAACCAGCCACCTATACCTAGTCTGCCCTACATACAGCTCCAGTACCACAACATGTGGCCTTGAAATATCGTAGTAAGTTGCGCTCTTGTTTGGGGGAAAATCTACCCAACCACAATGTTATCAGGGCATCTGGGAATGAACACTAAATACATCCTTGCTAGCATCGCTTCTATCCTGAGATGCAATTACCTTGAGTAAGGGGAACATTCGGGAAAACCACATGCAAGACCAATTCTCCAAGTAAATAGCTGAACTGAACCATGCATCAGCAGAAACTTGAGAGAATGATACAGCACTGACGGTGATCATTCAACCTATCTGACCTGTACATGCTCTTTGGAAATGTTATCTAATGAGTCCCACTCTCTTGATTTTCTTTTGGCAAGGTGTATACCAAATTCCATATAGCAGATACCATCCATCTTCATTATCCGTGTCAACACATGCTAGTGATTTATTTCATGAATGCTGACATTGTTTAAAACTTAATGTTGACTTGGTTACAGTTATTAAATATTTCATGCACCAATGAATTATACTCGGGATTTTCATTTGAGTTTAGATTGAATTGCTGAACAAACTCTTAATCAGTTTGCAATAAATGACTGCAAAACCTCCTTCTTTTTCTTTTTAAAAATCTGCAGTTTGTGAAAATTCTTATTTAAGCACATTAATTCTCCGGAAGGGCTAATGGAGATCGAGTTGTGCCCAAGATGGACATGGAAAATGGCAGAAATACACAGCTGGTCCATTGGCATCTGGAAAGAGAAACATAAAACATTGGAACCAAGTCTTTATTCATTTGCAGGCTTTTATTTACAGAGACACACACTGCATATCATGCACATCAAACAAAAAAGGACCATTCTTTCAGCCTGTGCAATAGATATATTACATATACATATTATATACATATATGTCATATCTACAGATGAGTCTCCAATTCATACCTACTACCAGAATGTAATTAACATTCAATTGATTTACACTTAACATTAATGAATGGTCTAAACCCAAAGCTTTAATCTATCCTTTTTCCTTTACTGCTTTTACCTCTGGTTTCAAGCATTAGAGGTGTTTTGCAATTATGTACCACTATTTTTCCTGTGATTTGTGGAACAGTGTCGGTGTGGAATTATGAGTGCAGTTTATTTCCCTCCCAGTAGATAATGGGATTGCAGGAATAAAAGTAGGCTATTTAGCCATTCGAGCTTTCTCCACCACTCATTGTGATCATGGCTGATCTGCGAGCTATTTGCTTTTGCCTGACATCTCTTGATATATTTTAACAAAAATCCCTCAATCTCAGTTCTAACAATAACAATTGATCTAACACCAATTGCTATTTGCCGCAGAGAGTACAAACCTTTTGATGTGGATGTGTTTCCGATGCTTCGAGTGAATATATAATTAAACATGTTTTGAAATTCTAGCTTTGCATTTGTATTCAGACATGGAAACTTTGTTCTCAGAAGCTTGATATGACAGGATAAAGGTTCCTTGGCAAGCTTACCCATTATTTTGCAGTTCCCTCTCCGAACTTTGCAAGCCCTGTGCTATAGGTCATGAATGCAGTTGTTGTTCAATGGATGCGATTTGGAAATGTCAAGGCAAATGGTGAACAACAGCTTTCACAGCAGTATGAGAGTGCAGAGTGAGAGCTGGGGCAGCTGCAGGAGGGCTTTTATTGAAAATGAGGGACACACATTAGGACTGGCAATTCTTCAAAGAAATACATCATTAATTTTTTTTGGCAGGTGCCAAGGACTGAGAGTTCTGTGCCTGTCATTTAACTCGCTCATGTCCTTATCCATATAGCCAGCCAACTCATAGGTAGCGTATCTCATCCAGCAGCCAACCTATAACTGAGGAAGGCACAAGCTTCCCAGGTCGTGGGAGCAGCAGCAGTGTAATTGCTGCCAGGAATGAAAACAGGACTAGAGGAGCAGCAACGTAACCAAGAGAACAGCTGGCAGGAATGGAGAAAATCAGAGTCCGAAATGTGAGTTTCACTGCAAACCTCACAGTTGATGCAGAACCTCCACCCAGAGATGGAGACTTTAGTGCAGTACTGTAAAAGCAGACTAGTTCGCACCTTTCCCTCACTCCCACATCTCCAGTCTGTCCTCCTGCCAGCTCTCCTGCTTCTGATTCTGTCGTAGGGGATGATAACATACAAATTCAACACTAATTTCTGCAGAAACAGAGTCTCAAGTTTTTAAAAATTTATATAAAAGACTTGAGAGAATTTGATGTGATGTATAAATCAAATATTACCATGGTTTCATATCAGTTACAAGGACTGGTATTAAAACATTCATTCACTGAGGGTGTGATTCTTGATTTAATCCATTTAAATAATAGTTTTTGATTTCTCATTTCAAATTGTGAACTCCCACATGAACGTGTACTTAATTTAGAGATTGTATAGCTTACTGAAGCCTTTTAAATTTTTGAGTGGCTGCCTGATTGTTTCTCATTGATAAAAGCCTGGATTTTTTTTGAAGGGCTTTATACTGACACTTGAATTGTAGCTGAACGTGTAAGTCAAGGTTTCTCAAACTTTTCCAGCCACAGAACCTTTTTGACCTCCCACAAGTACTGATGGAACTCAAAGAAACATTCTTATTATGTTGAAGAGTTAAACCACAATAAAGTGATTATTATTGTACAATAAGTACAAACATACAAAAACAAATTTAAAAGTATTTTCTATTTCTTACATGTATACATTTATTATAATTAAAAAGTTCTCTTACTCAACAAATACTTCCAAGTCTTAACTTATTGTAATTTTAATGGAATGAGTGATGCTGTTCCTTTGCTCACAAATTCATTTAATACTGGATGTGCGCACGCTGACACACACCCAAAAAAGCGCGCACACTCACCTCACTCATACAATCGCGCACGTACATGTATGCACACACACTCCCTATCCCACACATGCACGCACTCACTTCTCTCACACATACGCACATGCACTCACCTCTCAGGCACATATGCACGCACACACATACACACACACACACGCTCTCTTTCTCACATACACACACCCCTCTCTCGCACACACACACACACACCATATTAGACATGAGGGCTTCAGTCCACGCCATATTAGACATGAGACTTCAGCTTACATATTTTTTTACTTTTCCAATTCAATCAAATCAAGTCCAATTCAGAGTCTCAACAAGTTGAGACATTTCCGATCCAAGCCAACAAGACAGGGCCTTCACACCTGTCTTGGGCCTGATCTACATGAGCCAAGCTGATTGGAGTAGGTGTAGACTCACCTCCTCCAAGGCTTGATCTCATTTGCATCTTAGCCAAAAGGCCGAGATGCCGCTTTTAAAAATTGCTTCAAATGAAGCTTAAATGCAACCCAATGACCTCAACCAAGCGCAGCATCCGATCCATACCACACTTGATCTTAGCCAAAAGGCCGGTTCAGCTTATATTAAACATTTTGATTTATGTGTTTGCAGGTGGGAGAAGGCACCAAAGATGTAATTTTGGGTTCCTTAATTGCTTTGATAGTGGCAGAAGGTGAGGACTGGAAACAGGTGGAAATTCCTGTTCATACTAGTCCTCCACCACCCTCTCAGACTGCATCTGCGCCGATGGAAGTGGTGGCACCTCAGGCACCTGTCCTGAGCAATGTACAGCATGTGCCCAGCAAAAGAGAGTAAGTATGCAGCAACTGACAGTATTCCCTTTTGTGTATCTTGTGAAATACATTAATGGAGATCTACTGAAAGCTGAATAAAATTACATTCCATTGATTTTTGAGATTTTTATAAAATGACTTGTGTTTATATTGAACCTTTCACAATCTCACAAATAGATGTGTGATAATGGTCAGCGAGTGTTTTTATACTTTTGTAGTTAATTGGCCAAAATGATGGGGCAAACTCTTATTCAAAATCATGCTGAGTTTAACATCTCATTCTAAAGGTGGTACATTTGACAATGCAACACTCAGTCAGTATGGAGTATCTGACCTTTTTCCTGTTTCTCTTAATAGAATCCGTTTAAGCCCAGCTGCTCGCCAGATCCTGGAAACACATGGACTTGACCCAAGCAGATTTGCTCCTACTGGACCACGGGGAATCTTCACAAAAGAGTAAGTAGAAATATAATGACCATGGTTTGGAAAACTGTTCAATTTAAGCTGGGTGCTATCAGGGTTTGATAAGTTGGCCATGCCAGATGTAAACAACTGGCAAGTCCATGTGGACATACATTGTGCTGATGAGTAGGGGGAAATGTTTGAACATGTTACAACACTGCATTGCGATTTTAGATAAATGAAAGCTGTAATCAGATAACATTGTGCTAAGAAATGCTTTAAGTCACTTGCCAATGAATGGGACTGCTTAAGAAGTAACACCAAGAAAGTGTTGAACTTTGAACCAAAATAGTGATATTGTTCACAAGGAAACTGAGTTGTGGAAAAGAATATGAGTTGCATCGGGAATTTGAAAGTAAAAAAGTGTTACAAGTCAGGATGGATACTTCAAGGTGTTCTGTGAAGCTCACCTGACCTGTAATGTTTTACGTTGAATTTGGCTAGGATGAGCATGAGAGGTTTCCCTCCAGGTGTGATTCAGCTGACCCACGAGGAGCTTTTATCAAAAATAAAGTTTAATTAAGAATATTGTTGACATGTATAGTAAGACAATTAGCAAGAACTTTTAACAATTACAAACAAGAAACACAACAATCACGATAATGTATAACTCTTGAGGAATATCTCTAATGTGTTCCAACTAAAGCCAACATCCAATACACAAAACCCTCCAAATAAGCATAATACAGCATAGGTTAATGCCCACTTGTTCCCGGAATCCAGCCTCCTGGGTTGAATGCTGAAAATCCCTCAAGAAACTCAGAGGAGGTTGTAGTCGAATCCATTTCCCAAAACACAGCTTATTTAAGGCAGGATGGCAATAAGCCTCTCCTTCAGCTAACTGATAATGGTTTCAAAACCAAACAAAGAGAAGAACAGAGAGAGAGAGAGACTGCTTCTTGGCTTACTGCAAAACTGCTTCCAGCACTAACCAAAACAAAACTGAACGCCCAAAGGAAAAAACCCCTATCACCTGACTGCCACAAACAAAACTGAAAGCCTTATTACCTGACTGCCACAGCTTAGCTCCACCCCCAATGACATCACTGAAGCTGTAAGCTGCATGATTTTTAAAAAACTTTCTTAAAGGTACACTCACAAGACAAAAGTAAAAGTAATTGGAATTACGAAGTAAAAAGTAAAACAAAAAGGTAGATAATTCTTAATTAGTAAGAGTTTGAAGGGCTACGCTGAGCGGGCAGGAAAGTCAAGTTGAGCCCGAGATGAGATAAGCCATGATTGTATTAAATGGTGGAACAAGCTTGAAGGGCTGAATTGCCTACTCTTGCTCCTGGTTCTTATGTCTGCTGCTGTGCTTCAGAAGGTAAGCAGTATGGTGCCAGAGCTAAGGCCTGATCTATTTTAGGAGTCAGAAGGGAGGGTGGACCAATTACCAGAACCCGAACCACTGAACAAAGAATCAAAAGCTAAATTACTCCAGGGGTACGCAAACCAGCCGGGCACATGGCCAGAGACCTGAGGGGAGATGTGAGCTGCCCACGGCCAGACACAAGAAAAAAATTGAAGGAAATTTCAGAAGGAATGAAGAGGCCGGAATCCAGAGCAGGAGGTGAAGACAGCCAGAAAAGAGGGAACCCTTGGCCAAAGAGGACGAAGAGGAGCCCTAAATGGGCCTACAAGACTTGAACGGAGAGCAATACATTCACAAAATATAATTAATATATGATTAAATCTTTTTGGAAGAAATATTTACCTGTCAGCAGAGCAGGAAAACCAGATGATGCATGGATTGACAGACAGGATCACAGAATTGTTACGGTGCAGAAACAGGCCATTTGACCCGCTGTCTTCACTAGCTCACCAAATGAGCATTATGGCTTAGTGCCATTCTCTTGTCTTTTCTCTGTATCTCTGGTTACTGTACCTATTCAAGTAATCACCTAATGCCCTCTTGAATGTATTGATTAATCCTGCCTCCACCACACTTCCAGAGTGTATATTCCAGACTCAAACCACCCTTTGAGGGCAGTTTTCCAGCCATGTTGTGCTCAGAGCAGATTGTGTTGGAACCGAGCAGGATTGGAGAATCACGTGGAGGGGGCTGGTGGAGGATTAAGGGTGTTTAGCACCGCTGAGAACCCCCTTTTGGATTCTGCCAACCCCCGTGCCCGGACGTAACTTAGCTCCTGCCCAATGAAGGCGAGAACCAGATTAACATTTTTAAATATTCATGTCATGTGGGTAGTGTCTTAAGATGGATAGAAAGCTGGTTAGCAGACAGGAGGCAAAGAGTTGGAATAAATGGGTATTTTTCTGATTGGCAGGCAGTGAATAGTGGGCTACTGTCGGGGATCTGTGCTAGGACCCAACAATTCACATTATATATTAATGATTTGTACGAGGAAACTAAATGTATTATCTCCAAATCTGCAGATGATACAAAGTTGGGTGGAAGGAGGAGCTGTGAGGGGGATGCAGAGATGCTTCAACGTAATTTGGACAGGCTGAGTGAGTGGGAGTGTGCATGGCAGATGCAGTATAATGTGGATAAATGTGAAGTTATCCACTTCAACAGGAAAAATAGGACGGCAGATTATTATTTGAATGGGTGTAAATTGAGAGGTGGATGAAGGCCAACATACCGTTTGTCTTTTTTACTGCCTGCTGTACCTGCGCTCTTAATTTCAGCAACTGATGCACGAGGACACCAAGGTGTCGCACACCCTGGAGTCCTCGTGCATCAGTTGCTGAAAGTAAGAGCGCAGGTACAGCAGGCAGTAAAAAAGGCAAACGGTCTTTTGGCCTTCATAGCGAGAGAATTTGAATATAAGAATAGGGATGTTTTACTGCAATTGTATAGGCCGTTGGTGAGGCCGCATCTGGAGTTTTGTATGCAGTTTTGGTATCCTTATCTGAGGGAGCATGTTCTTGCTATCGGAATGCAGCAGAGGTTTACCAGGCTGATTCCTGGGATGGCAGGAGCGACATATGAGGAGAGATTAAGTCTGTTAGGATTATGTTCATGGAGTCTAGAAGAGTGAGAGGGGACCTCATAGAAACGTATAAAATTCTAACAGGATTAGATAGGGTAGATGTAGAAAGAGTGTTCCCGATGGTCGGGCAGTCTAGAACTGGGGGTCATAGTTTGAGGATAAGAGGTAAGGTGAAGAGAAATTTCTGTACCCAGAGTATGGTGAATCTGTGGAATTCACTACACAGAAGGTAATTGAGGCTAAAATGTTGTGTGATTTCAAGGAATTAGATATAACTCTTTGGGATCAAGGGAAATGGATGGAAGGCGGGATTAGGGTAATAAATTTGATGATCAACCATGATCGTAATGAATGGCAGAGTAGGCCCGAAAGGCCAAATGCCCTTCTCCTGCTCCTAATTTCTATATAAATATGCGGAGTCAATTTCAAGCCAGATCCTCCGACCCTCGGACGTAGAAGGAATCTGGCGAGATTCACTACTGGTCTCCATAAACGGCAGTCATCATGTCAGGGGACCCAGAGGCTATTGAAGCTCCTGAGTGGTTGGGGACATGGCTGGGCAGTGCCTACCTGACAAAGCCCCCGGCATCCTGGCAGTGTCAACCAGGAAATCCAAATATGTGCAGATTAGTTGGATTGGCCTTGCTAAATTGCCCCTTGGTATCCCATGATGTGTGGGTTAGGTGGATTAGCCATGGTAAATGCATGGGTCTATGGGAATAAGACAGGGTGGTGGGCCTGGGTAAGATATTCTGTCAGAGATTTGTGCAGACCTGTTGGGCTGAATGACCTCCTTCTGCACTGTAGGGAATTTATTGGACCTTAGGGAGGGTGGGACATGGAAGGCATGCATGAAAAGGGCCATGATGGTAGCAGATCATGAAGAGGGAACCATTGGGAGGAAATCATGTCTCACAAATTTAATTGAGTTTTTTGAAGAGGTAACCAAGAAGGTAGATGAGGGCAGTGCAGTTGATGTTATCTACATGGACTTTAGCAAGGCCTTTGACAAGGTACCGCATGGTAGGTTGTTGCATAAAGTTAAATCTCACGGGATCCAGGGTGAGGTATCTAAATGGATACAAAATTGGCTTCTTGACAGAAGCCAGAGGGTGGTTGTAGAGAGTTGTTTTTCAAACTGGAGGCCTGTGACCAGCGGTGTGCCTCAGGGATCAGTGCTGGGCCCACTGTTATTTGTCATTTATATTAATGATTTGGATGAGAATATAGGGGGCATGGTTAGTAAGTTTGCAGATGACACCAAGATTGGTGGCATGGTGGACAGTGAGGAAGGTTATCTCCAATTGCAGCGGGATCTTGATCAATTGGGCCAGTGGGCTGACGAATGGCAGATGGAGTATAATTTAGACAAATGCGAGGTGATGCATTTTGGTAAATTGAACCAGGGCAGGACTTACTCAGTTAATGGTAGGGTGTTGAGGAGAGTTACAAAACAAAGAGATCTAGGGGTACGTGTTCATAGCTCCTTGAAAGTGGAGTCACAGGTGGACAGAGTGGCGAAGAAGGCATTCGACATGCTTGGTTTCATTGGTCAGAACATTGAATACAGGAGTTGGGGCATCTTGTTAAAGTTGTACAAGACATTGGTAAGGCCACACTTGGAATACTGTGTGCAATTCTGGTCACCCTATTATAGAAAGGACATAATTAAACTAGAAAGAGTGCAGAAAAGATTTACTAGGATGCTACCAGGACTTGATGGATTGAGTTATAAGGAGAGGCTGAATAGACTGGGACTTTTTTCTCTGGAGCATAGAATGCTGAGGGTGACCTTCTAGAGGTCTATAAAATAATGAGGGGCATAGACAAGGTAGGTAGTCAATATCTTTTCCCAAAGATAGGGAAGTCTAAAACTAGAGGGCACAGGTTTAAGGTGAGAGGGAGAGATACAAAAGTGTCCAGAGGGGCAATTTTTTCACACAGAGGGTGGTGAGTATCTGGAACAAGCTGCCAGAGGTAGTAGTAGAGGCAGGTACAATTTTATCTTTTAAAAAGCATTTAGATAGTTACATGGGTACAATGGGTATGGAGGGATATGGGCCAAATGCGGGCAATTGGGATTAGCTTAGGGGTTTAAAAAAAAAGGGTGGCATGGACAAGTTGGGCCGAAGGGCCTGTTTCCATGCTGTAAACCTCTGATTCTATGATTGACTCTATGACCAATGCTGACAATGTTCAGGGTGGGGTGGGGTGGGTGGGTGGGATGGGATTGGAAGAGACCAGGCCAGCGATCTATGTTGTGTTGGGATGGCTGGGTAGGGAAACATGCCTTCACTTTGAGATTGGGCACCCTCTAAAAAGGTGCTGCACCTTTATGAATCACCTCACACTTCTCCACATTGAACTTCATCTACCACCTATCTGCCCACTTCTCCAATTTGTCTACGTCCTTTTGAAGTTCTACACTGTCCTCTTCGCAATTCACAATACTTCCAAGTTTTGCATCATCCTCAAACTAGAAACTGTCCCCTGTACACCAAAATAAAGATTATTCATATATGTTAACACTTCAAAACTACTGCATCAAATCACTCCTGTGGTCAGCCCACACAATATCAATACAGAAAACTGTTTACATGAAAGATTTCCATTCTACATATTTACAGAGCAGTTTCAGTGCAGAAACCTGTGCTGTATCATTTTTATTCATAGCTCAATGCAATAATGTTTTTATATAATTGTATAAATAGGGGCAAAAACAAATATAGCTAGAAATATAAACTTGATTTTTAAGATGTTGTTAAATATGTCATGCTTAACTTTGGCCTTGCTCTGTACATACAAACAAACTAATCAAGAGCAGGAGTAGGTCATTTGGCCTCTCAAGCCTGCTGTGCCCTTTGGTAAGGTCATGGTTGATCTGATTGTGGCCTCAACTCCACTTTCCTCTCTATCCCCTTACCCGATACCTACATTTTTGATTTTAACCCTTCCATAAAATATTTGCAAGGTACTGGTAAAGTCCTCACATATCATCAGTTCTTTAATACATGCTCAATTGTAAATCAGTGAATAACATGGTTTTCTTGTTTACAAGTAGGACTTAGACAAATCAGATACTGGCTGTCAGGTTTGAAAATTGCCTGAGAGTGACCTATTTATTGGTAAAGGCAAAGCTCTCTCTAATCCCAAATGTAAGCAGCTTTGGAGATGTTGACACCAAGAGGAATTATTTGCATGCCAATCCTGCAGTTCATTCCTCATTCCCGGATAGTATGAATCCCAGATTAGAGCAGACTCTCCAATACCTTTTTAAGAGGGCTTCTCTTTTGGCCCTAACACCACCTTGGTTCTATTTTATTTTTATGCTTTGGAGAAATGTGAACCATACCTAGTTAGTAATGTGCAATGGTATGCTCAAGCAGCCCTTATTGCAAATGAAGCTTTATAACTTTGTTCAATGCTTTTGTACTTTGCTTATGAAGAAACTGAAAGGTGATAAAATCTGATTTAAACGGGTTTCCTGCAGGCAGTCAACAACTTTTGATTATTGTATCTGCCAAATGCAATTGGACAATCACTGTCACTTCTTCTATGATGTATGTGTCTTTTATATTCATTCTTTTTGTCCCATACATATGTTTAATGTACACATATGTGCACAAATGTACAATCTTGTACAGATAGTATATCAGAAATATTGATATCAAACCGTTTTCTTCATCCTGCTCAAGAAAACCCTGTTCCTACTTGCTGATTTTTTAATTTACTAATGAATACTTGGTCATTAATCAGAGCACCACATTGCATTCAGTGGTTACCTCCCTGGAACGGTATCTCTGATGAGACCTGAGACAATCCCGGGTATGAATACCGAAAGGAATGCTGCCAGCCTATCTTGCAACAGATGGTGTGTTTTAATGCCCTGTTGTCTGAATAAGATGTTTTTTATCTAGTTGGTAAACACATTCATGGCATTTATTTGTAATTTAGATTCAAGTCTCAGCTGTCAGTGAGAACTGAAGCAAGTTGTGACTCATTCTGGAACTGACAGCTTTCACTGGCCTGCATGTGATGTTAAAAGTAAGGTAGAATTTCCAAAGCAATGGCTTAAAAGAGATCTGATACAGTCTTTCTCTTTCAAAAATAATGTTGCAACAACAGTTAGATTGATGTTTTCAGAAAAATCACAATTACCTGGTCCTAATTTTCAGTGACTGGCTGGATAAAGATGTAAAAAGTACAGAATCTTTTATATTTTCTTTTAAGTACTGGAAGTTCATTTTTTAAAAGATAAATTGTGTTCCTGCTACCTTCGCTTTCATGCAAAATGCAGGTCACACATGTGCTTTGCACTTTTACATTTACCACCTATAGCTGACTTCAAGCAGCATAAATTGGCTCAAATTTGTCAACCTGATTGAGAGCCTATGGTGCAGGACATGCAAGTGTCATTAGTGAGTTATCGTCTGGATTGATGTTGTGGGAAATTGTTAGGATTCTGTCAAACAAGGATCCGAGAATGTCACAGGGCAATGTGGAGGCAACTAGCTCTTGCCATAGCTGACCTCAGAGTACCCTGATACCAATTTCAACTTTCAAAAACAGAAATTGTCTTCAGTATTAGTGCACTGTCTTAAAGTGAATTATTGGCTGCATAATGATTAGGATAACAATGGGCATGACTTACTGAGGGGGAGATGAGCTAGATAAAAATTATTGCAATAGAAAAATAGCAATCTCATGTTATTTTTGAGTTGTTTACACATACCTAGCCTTGAACACAGAACAGGCTGTGACTGATAATACCAGCAACTTGGTATCTATTGATAATAAATAAAAATTTGTTAAGGTAACTGCTGATGTGATATCTCCCAGATGGGTGCTGGACCCCCTGAGTCTTATACCAATCTAATTGCTGTTCATAGTTGTTATGGACAATTGGCACAGATTTCTGGTAACATTCCGTCAGGGACTGTAGATGGGACTGTTTTATAGGACTGCAATTGACTGAACAGTCCACTCTCACCCCACATCCTGCTGCTTAACACAAACAACCCTTGCAGTGCAAAAGTGACAAAATGTACTTTCTTCTCAATACCTTGGAGAGCAAAAGTATGAGTTTTCTCC
Organism: Mustelus asterias; assembly: GCF_964213995.1. Lineage (NCBI taxonomy): Eukaryota > Metazoa > Chordata > Chondrichthyes > Carcharhiniformes > Triakidae > Mustelus > Mustelus asterias. Next base: position 77,491,744 of record NC_135809.1, read on the forward strand.
ACTTCAAATGATAAGGAAGATTCTATCACTCCAGGTAATTATCTGATAAATGAACACGGACGAATGTAGGAACAGGAGGAGAGTTGTCAACTCTCCAAGCTTGTTCCAATGAGGTTGCTTTGGCAGACAGAGTGAAGGAAAATCCAAAGAGCTTCTATAGGTATGTTAGGAGCAAAAGGATAGTGAGGGATAAAATTGGTCCTCTTGAAGACCAGAGTGGTAGACTGTGTATGGAACCAAAAGAGATGGGGGAGATACTAAATGGTTTTTTTGCATCCGTATTTACTGAGGAAACGGGCATGGAGTCTACGGAAATAGGGCAAACTGGTAGGGAGGCCATGGAAGCTTTACAGATTAAAGGGGAGGAGGTGCTCGCTGTCTTGAGGCAAATCAGAGTGGATAAATCCCCAGGACCGGACAGGGTATTCCCACGGACCTTGAGGGAAGCTAGTGTTGAACTTGCAGGGGCCCTGGCAGACATATTTAAAATGTCAGTATTCACGGGGGAGGTGCCGGATGATTGGAGGGTGGCTCATGTTGTTCCGTTGTTTAAAAAAGGTTCCAAAAGAAATCCGGGAAATTATCGGCCAGTAAGTTTGACGTCGGTGGTGGGCAAGTTATTGGAAGGTGTGATAAGGGATAGGATCTACAAATATTTGGATAGACAGGGACTTATTAGGGAGAGTCAACATGGCTTTGTGCGTGGTAGGTCATGTTTGACCAATCTATTAGAGTTTTTCGAGGAGGTTACCAGGAAAGTGGATGAAGGGAAGGCGGTGGATGTTGTCTACCTGGATTTCAGCAAGGCCTTTGACAAGGTCCCTCATGGGAGATTAGTTAGGAAGGTTCAGTCGCTAGGTATACATGGGGAGGTAGTAAATTGGATAAGACACTGGCTCAATGGAAGAATGATGTGGAGATGCCGGCGTTGGACTGGGGTAAACACAGTAAGAAGTTTCACAACACCAGGTTAAAGTCCAACAGGTTTATTTGGTAGCAAAAGCCACACAAGCTTTCGAGGCTCTGAGCCCCTTCTTCAGGTGAGTGGGAATTCTGTTCACAAACAGAACTTATAAGACACAGACTCAATTTACATGAATAATGGTTGGAATGCGAATACTTACAACTAATCCAGTCTTTAAGAAACAAAACAATGGGAGTGGAGAGAGCATCAAGACAGGCTAAAAAGATGTGTATTGTCTCCAGACAAGACAGCCAGTGAAACTCTGCAGATCCACGCAACTGTGGGAGTTACAAATAGTGTGACATAAATTCTGATTCTAGGATCGCATGATAAAGACTCAGGAGGAAAAAAGCAGAAATATTTATGTGAAATAGTGTGACATAAACCCAATATCCCGGTTGAGGCCGTCCTTGTGTGTGCGGAACCTGGCTATCAGTTTCTGCTCCGCGACTCTGCGCTGTCGTGTGTCGCGAAGGCCGCCTTGGAGAACGCTTACCCGAATATCAGAGGCCGAATGCCCGTGACCGCTGAAGTGCTCCCCAACAGGAAGAGAACAGTCTTGCCTGGTGATTGTCGAGCGGTGTTCATTCATCCGTTGTCGCAGCGTCTGCATAGTTTCCCCAATGTACCATGCCTCGGGACATCCTTTCTTGCAGCGTATCAGGTAGACAACGTTGGCCGAGTTGCAAGAGTATGTACCGTGTACCTGGTGGAATGGAAGAAGCCAGAGAGTGGTTGTGGAGGATTGCTTCTCTGAGTGGAGGCCTGTGACTAGTGGTGTGCCGCAGGGATCGGTGTTGGGTCCATTGTTGTTTGTCATCTATATCAATGATCTGGATGATAATGTGGTAAATTGGATCAGCAAGTTTGCTGATGATACAAAGATTGGAGGTGTAGTGGACAGTGAGGAAGGTTTTCAAAGCTTGCAGAGGGATTTGGACCAACTAGAAAAATGGGCTGAAAAATGGCAAATGGAGTTTAACGCGGACAAGTGTGAGATATTGCACTTTGGAGGGACAAACCAAAGAAGAACGTATAGGGTAAATGGTAGGACTCTGAAGAGTGCAGTTGAACAGAGGGATCTGGGAATACAGGTACAGAATTCCCTAAAAGTGACGTCACAGGTGGATAGGGTCGTAAAGAGTGCCTTTGGTACATTGGCCTTTATAAATCGGAGTATCGAGTATAAAAGTTGGAGTGTTATGGTAAGGTTATATAAGGCATTGGTGAGGCCGAATCTGGAGTATTGTGTACAGTTTTGGTCACCTAGTTACAGGAAGGATGTAAATAAGATTGAAAGAGTGCAGAGAAGGTTCACAAGGATGTTGCCGGGACTTGAGAAGCTGAGTTACAGAGAGAGATTGAATCGGTTGGGACTTTATTCCCTGGAGCGTAGAAGATTGAGGGGAGATTTGATAGAGGTGTATAAGATTTTGATGGGTATAGATAGAGTGAATGCAAGCAGGCTTTTTCCGCTGAGGCTCGGGGAGAAAAAAACCAGAGGGCATGGGTTAAGGGTGAAAGGAGAAAAGTTTAAAGGGAATATTAGGGGGGGCTTCTTCACGCAGAGAGTGGTGGGAGTGTGGAATGAGCTGCCGGATAAAGTGGTAAATGCGGGGTCACTTTTAACATTTAAGAAAAACTTGGACGGGTTCATGGGTGAGAGGGGTGTGGAGGGATATGGTCCAAGTGCAGGTCAGTGGGACTAGGCATAAAATGGTTCGGCACAGACAAGAAGGGCCAAAAGGCCTGTTTCTGAGCTGTAATTTTCTATGGTTCTATGGTTCAGTTAGATCTTGGCTAATCTCTATCCTAACTCAATTTCTCCCGATCCCGTGAAACCATTACCCAACAAATTTCTATCGATTTCAGTAGCCCCAATATCTACAACCTTTTGGGGAGTGAGTTCTACATTTCTACCATTCTTTGTGCAAAACAGTACTTTCTAATTTTGCTCTTAAACCTGAATGCAACATATCTTGTCCCTTTTTTATATTAACTTTTAATAGGGATATGAGGCCCAAACGTCTTCAGTTGCTTCATCAATGATCTACCCTCCATCATAACGTCAGAAGTGGGGATGTTCGCTGATGATTGCACAATGTTCCGTACCATTTATTGACTCCTCAGATACTGAAGCACTTCATGTCCAAATGCAGAAATAACCAGATTTGGTCTGACACGTGGCAAGTAACATTCATTCATTCCACACAAGTGCCAGGCAATGACCATCTCTAACAAGAGAGAATCTAACAATCATCAGTTGACATCCTGGGGAATACCATTAACCAAAAGCTGAACTGGACCACTAATATAAATACAATGACTACAAGAGCAGGTCAGAGGCTGGGAATTCTGTGGAGAGTAACCTCACTTCCTGACTCCCCAAAACCTGTCCACCGACTATAAGGCACAAGCCAGGAGTGTGATGGACTACGCGCCCCCCCCCCCCCCCCGCCCCGCCCCCCGCAATCTCCTTGCTTGGATGAGTGCAAATCCAACAACACTCAAAGCTCAACGCCATCCAGGACAAAGCAACTCTCTTGATTGGCACCCCATCCACTACCAATGCACAGTAGCAGCAGTGCATACTATCTATAAGATGCACTTAAGGAACTCACCAAGAATCCTCAGAGGGCACCTTGCAAACCCACGGCCACTATCATTTAGAAGGACAAGAGCAACAGACAGTTGGGAAGACCATCACCTGGAAGTTCCCCTTCAAATCACCCAACATCCTGACTTGAAATATATCGCCGTTCCTTCATTGTCACTGTTCAAAATCCTGGAACTCCCTCCCTAACAGCACTGTGGGTATACCTACACTAACTGGACTGCTGCAGTTCAAAAAGGCACCTTTCAACCATCTTCTCAAGGGCAATTAAGGATGGGCAATAAATACTGGCCTAGCCATCGAAGCGCATATCCCATGAATTGATATAGAACAATCTGGTTCAATTGACAATCTGTTCATGGGCCTATGACATTTGCACTTGCTAGCTGCCTGCAGAAGTAGCTGGAAGACCCCTTGAGCTTACTGTCTTTCTGCCTCAGTTCACTTAGTACTGCAGCCGTTTACGCAGCGCTGTCCAGTTAGACTTAAAATGAATTTGACTGAATTGGATAGTCCTCGGCAATGGATGCAGAGGTCATATGCATAATTAGCTCACTCCTGTTGAATAAAATGCAGGCAGCATGCCCACTTTTATATTGTCTGTTCATTTACAAAATTTCCACATGCAGCTAGTGTTAATTGTTTATTGTGTTTATTGGCTGCACACATCTGCAGGGAGCCCAAAATTGATACTTGCTCTCCTTAAAGCTAGCCTGCTCTAGCTTTAAAGCTAGTCTCCAACTTTAGAGGAGGAGATGCATTACGGCTGGAGCATTGTGCTGGGAATCCTGTGGGAGCTGAATCTGACTCAAAAATAAAGCCACCGCAGAAAGGGACTATTTCAGTTATTACCTCCTTTCCCTTTCCACCTCCTCATGCTTGCTCTTCGGCTTCTCATGTGAAAGCTAGTGATAAGGGCTGTCCCATTGAGATGGCAAAGATCGTGCAGCATGCAGCAGACCACCATGAAGTTGTCTGCTTTTCAGCAAGGACTGCCAGGCTTCTAAGCAGTCCAAGTTGCTTTAGCACACCACTGGACTGCTCTGTCACATTTCTTGGGGAAACATGGCTCTCATGTTATGAATGAATGAGTTGACACAAGCTGCCTGTTCTGCTTTCTTCCAGTGGACCTTCACTGTACTACCACCTACACCAAAGTGACATCACAAATATATATGTGTGCCATGGTTGCCAATGTGGCACTCAAAGGGCACTCAGGCCAATAAATGGGCATTCCCAAGGCCAATTTCTCAGCTATTTGAGGGTGTTTGGACAACAGCAAACTATAAATGCAAAGTTTCAGCAGTTTACAGATGCGCTCCAAACTCAACTTGATTGTGTACACTATTTTAATAATGTACCAGTTTTTAAAGCAATTTGGAACAGAAATAATATACCGATTCACAGTGATACAACACTCCTATAACTGAGAGAGAATAGGAACATTATAATCTGAAATAGAAAGCAGAAATACTTGAAAAGTAAAATGAGTATTCGGGTGGCACGGTGGAACAGTGGTTAGCACTCTGGCCTCACAGCTCCAGCGACCCAGGTGGTGTTTGCGCGTTCTCCCCCTTTTCTGCATGGGTTTCCTCTGGGTGCTCTGATTTCCTCCCACAATCCAAAGATGTGCAGGTTAGGTAGATTGGCCATGCTAAATTGCCCCTTAGTGTCCCAAGATGTGAAGGTTAGATGGATTAACTATAGAAATGTGTGGGCTTACAGGGATAGGGCGGGGAAGAGAGTTGGTGTAGACTCAATGGGCTGAATGGCCTCTTCTGCACTGTAGGGATTCTGTGATGTTGGTCAACATCGAAAAAAGAAAGATTGGTTAATGTTTTGGATGTAATTTTTCCTTAGATCTCCTGCCTACATTGCTGTATTTATTACAACACACATTATGAGGAAAGAATTTCAGATTTCCAAAGCCTATCGCAGTGTACAACTGTCCAGTTACTTCAGTATTTTTTCTCCATCCTGAATCTGTTAAATAGAACTTTTTTTTTTCTCCCTCTAATGCTGGTGACTAGTCAGTCCCTGCAATATGCCCTCTGGATATAAACCACTGTAAATTAAGGAGTGTGTAAAAAAAAAGCAGAAAAATCATAATAAAATCACTGCTCTGTAGTGAAAATATTGCTGTGATAATATATCCAGACCCCTATCAAAGGGCCAATTTATTTCAGTAATGAAGTGGTGAGTTGCAGTACTTCAGAGAGTTGAGAGAGAGAAGGTCCAATGTGATGGATTAAGGAAGTTATACAGTGTAAAGAATTTAATATATTGCAGATTACAGAACACTTAGAGCCTATTATTGTGATGAATGCCTTGTGTAATGCAGTTCACCACAAAGAAAGTGAAGGCCCTTGTGGGATATGATGGAGAACAACTTTATAGTGCCATGGACCTTTTACATTTTAGATTTGTGAAGTATTTTAAAAATGTCCATTTCCATGTCCACAAGCAAAGATGTTTAGCATAAAATGAGAGGCTTTTCCACAGTTGATTGAATACATAAAGACTGTCAGCTGCTTTAACCATTTTTTCCAGTTCTTCTCCTCCCCCCTGCCCCCCCCCCCCCCCCCCCCCCCCCGCATTAAAATAGTAATGTGGCTTCAGGTGGAGTCCTGAAAGATCATTGTTTTTAAGTTTTTACACACTCCTCAATGGACTCAAGTCGATGGACAATGCAGTTGGGACTGCCTAAGATGAGTACTTTCTTTCCAGTTTTAAAATAATAATTCCAATAAGCGCAAATATATTGAGGGCAGTTAAAATGCAGCAGAACGATATGGGGAAAGGGTTCAGATAACAGAGCTGCACAGAGGCACCATGAAGAAGACATATTCTACAACAGAGCAGAGCACTAATGGTAGAGATGACCAACTACCCCTGGTCAGACCAATTGGTAGTATCAGACCATAGGTACTGAGATAGTGTGCTTTCCACATTTGGCCAGTAGGTGGCAAGACCATGCCCTCAGAGTTCCCAATCCTTATTTGTAAAACACCGCTTTCCCGAATTACTGAAAATACTAGATATGAAAATTCACACCTTCCTGCTGAACCAAAATTGTGTTATAGAATTATTTCATCAACGGAGCTTTTTCTTATTTCTAATCAGCCCAATATGCAGACTGCCATTTTCTTAGTGGATCATAGATTTAGTTACACCTATTAATCCCTCCGTATGAAATCATAGAAATCATAGAAACCCTACAGTACAGAAAGAAGCCATTTGGCCCATCGAGTCTGCACCGACCACAATCCCACCCAGGCCCTACCCCCATATCCCTACATATTTTACCCACTAATCCCTCTAATCTACACATCCCAGGACACTAAGGGCAATTTTAGCATGGCCAATCAACCTAACCCGCACATCTTTGGACTGTGGGAGGAAACCGGAGCACCCGGAGGAAACCCACGCAGACACGAGGAGAATGTGCAAACTCCACACAGACAGTGACCCAAGCCGGGAATCGAACCCAGGTCCCTGGCGCTGTGAAGCAGCAGTGCTAACCACTGTGCTACCGTGCCGCCCGTATGGATAGGAAGGAAAAAACGACACAGGTTACACACTCCTCTCAATTGCAATTTAAATTAAGTTGTATCTTATCTTATCCTGAGTGAAACTTTTTCCCTGAAATCACATGCAGAAATCTACCTTCTGCCTATAGGAAAATAGAAACAGGAGCTCATAGAATCCCTACAGCACAGAAGGAGGCCATTCGGCCCATTGAGTCTACACCAACAATCCCACCCAGGCCCTAACCCTATAACTGCACATATTTACCCTGCTAAATACCCTGAGGGCAATTTAGCATGGCCAATCAACTTAACCCGCACACCTTTGGAGTGTGGGAGGAAACCGGAGCACCTGAAGGAAACTCATGCAGACACGGGAGAACATGCAAACTCCACACTGACAGTCACTTGAGGCCAGAATTGAACGCGGGTCCCTGACGCTTTGAGGCAGTAGTACTAACCACCGTGCCACCAAAACTTGATCATTTAACACCTCAAACCTATTCTGCCATTCAATAAAATCACAGCTGATCTGTGACTAGCTCCATATACTCACTTTTGCCACCTATTCCTTCATACCTTTGGTTAGCAAAACTCTGAAAATCTGAGTTAAAATTAATATTTGATCAAACGTTAGTTCCCATTTGCAGAACGGAGTTCCAAACTTTAGCACTCATTGCAGTGTAAAAATGCTTCCCAGTTTTGTTCCCGAGAAGCCTGGCTCTAATGTTTCATTTCTGGTCCTTGGTCCTAGACTTCTGAACTAGTGGAAATAAATTGACCCTTATCTACCATATCTGATCCCCTTAATATCTCAAAAACTTTATTCAAGGCATCCTATAACCTTTTATATTCCAAGGAATGACAACCCCTTAGTTTATGTATTCTCTCCTTGTAATATAACCCTTAGAGTCCAGGTATCATTCTAGTTAACATATGTTGCACTTTCTCCAAGGCCAGTATAATTCTTCCTTAGTTGTGGTCCCCAGAACTGCTCACAGTCTTCCAAACGTGGCCTGACCAGGGTTTTGTATGCCTGAAGCATGACTTTTAACCCCTTTGCATTCTGGATCCCTTGATATAAAGGTCAGAATTCCGTCAGCCTTTTCAATTATTTACTGTACCTGTTGATTACTCCTTTAGATCTTGTAAGAATCGGAGCCGTTGTGATTTTTTGCAGAGTTGAAGTATTTTGTGTGTTACAGGATGCAGATATGAGGTAGTTCTACCTAGCAAACTTAGAGGGAGCTATAAGCTTAGCTTTTGCAATTGCTGTGTGTCAGAACAAAGCAGTCATGACATACAGCTCTAATATGACAGATTACTGTGGCTAGTACCTGGATCAACCAATTTCAACCAGCACAACACTTCTCCCAGAGAACACTCTGAAAGATTCTTGAGGGGGTCACATGATGTAAGCGTGAGCAGCTGCATTTTTGCGAGCTCTGGTGCTACTCATCTTTAAATTCTTTTTTTTCATCCTGGTGCACAATACATAACTATATGATCCTATTGTGTATAATTTGTGCTCTGTTCCTGAAAGATCCTGGCTGCATTTTGGCAACAGGGACTCCAGTTAAGTCAAGAAAATCCTCATTTGATTGAGGTGATCGGAGATGGCCGGGTGGGGTCCAGTTCGCAGTGTGGTTTTATTGGTGAGTGGGTCTTTGCAGAGGTGGTGCCATAAGCATCGGGATCATGGCTGCCATTGAGAGTGAAGTTCTGGACGATGGTCCCAGCGCCCCGACACGAATTATTGACAAACTATGAGATACCCTAAAGAGAGTGAATGGAGCAGAGAACAGAAGAGAATCCTGTCAGTCGAGAGGGTGGGTTCCTCGATGGGGCTCATTTTCAGTCCTTGCAAATCCTGCTGCATAGTATGTCTAACATCCTGGTTGATCTGGGGAGATGGGGTGGGAAAAGGAGTATCTGTGCAATCAGTCTCTCAAGGAGAGCAGAGATGAATTCCCGCCCAAATTTGAGAACTGGCTGCCATGCTTTCACAACCTGGATTTGAAGGTTGGGTATTTTAAGATCAATGGAGTACATTGTATCCGGTCTTCGAGGCCTGGGATCAGACAAAGACTTTGACCACTGGCCTCAAGTTGTCTTGTTCTTGGTGTTCATCAAGTATGACTGGAGGTGTCTGGACATAACGGCTCTTCGCCATCTGCTGGGGCCAAGATTTCTCTTTGGTGGGGCTTTGGGACGATAACATGGCAGAGGTGCAAAGACTTCAGTGAAACTCTGAATGGATCCTGGATGTTGATCGCCAGTATTGTCATGGCTTTTGCATTTTCATGCTCTGTAGATGGTTATGTTGTCCTGCAGTTCATCATTAATCCCTTATGATTATATTCCTGATTTTGTGACATTGTCTGTTATCTTAACAAGGGTGTATGATATATGAACCCAGGCATTTGTCTCCTGTCATCCTGTTATTCTGCAAAAATCAGGATTGTCCATTTTCTCTCTTTGGTATTCGTTCATCAGCGTGATCCAACAGTGGAAGAGGGAGGCCTTTGTGTGTTACCGTGGGAACAGGGTGGGTAAGCGGGTCTGCCTACCCTGCTTCTGGCCCTGTGTCAAATTCTAATTCTTGGGTTGCAATACGAAGATATTTCCTTGTTCGGGGATTGTTTGTAGCGGTCCTTTCTAATAGGGAGTATGCTGAGTTGAGTATGACATGACGGTTGTGCGGTATTTACATGTTTCTTTAATGTGTTAACATCCTTGCATTTAGGGAGTATATTTTTTGGTACCCTTCATTTATATATTTGCCTATTTATAGATAAGATTAGTAGCCCCACAGCAGTGTGGCTGGCAGATGGTTTGGTATTGAAATGGCTGTCATGGCCTTATAAGTCCTCATTGCAGGTGAGGAAAATCCATGTTAGAACTATTGGTGTCACATTTTCTTTTGTACTTCTGTTATTTTGAGTTTAAGGAATCCTTGCTTGTCTCCTATTAAGGTACAGACAGATCATGTATCCTAAAAAAGACCAGGTTTGTTTCTTCTGTTCTTGGCACTTGTGGTGTTGTTGGAGTGGGGGAAATATGTACTGGTGCACATCTGGACGTGGTCGGCTAATCCTCAAATATCTAGCCTTTCTCAAATTGGTCTCCTATATTTAGATGCGCGGGTAGTGACAGTGGCCACTTGATTACTTGGCTCATGGAATGCATAATGCATGCATCATCTTTTAGTTAGGAATTCTTTGATGAAGGGAAATGGTGGAATCTCGTTAATGGCGGGGCCTAAGTGGCACCTCTGGGGTGCTTCTCGGGTGCCCATAGATAAGGGTAGTTTGCTTTGTTCAATGTATAAGGGTGATGTGAGTATCTGTATTAGCACAATAGAGAGGATGGCTTCAGGAAACCTGGATGTGGAAAAAATGATTTGGGTTCAGAAAAGAACTGGTAAAAGTAAGAAGTCACTAGTGGGAGTCATGTACATACCCTAACAGTAACCACATGGTAGGGTGGAGCATAAGGGAAGAAATAATTAGAACTTGTCAGAAAGGTACTGAGATAAACAAGAGAGATTTTAATTTATATATAGATTGGAACGATCAAAGGACAAAGGGAAGATACAGGCCAGTTTGCTTAATATCTGTCATTGGGAAAACGTTAGAAGGTTTTGGTATAGAAGCACCACTTGTCAATCGGATAAGTTCAAGGTAATCAGAGTGCGGTTTTGTGAAACGGAAATATTTGACCAACTTATTGGAATTCTTTGAGGAAGTAACTGGCGGATGAATTGCACTTGGATTTCCAAAAGACATTTGATAAAGTGTCACATCAAAGGTCATTGTAGGAAAGTAATAAGTGTTTTACAGCACAGAAAGAGGCCCTCGGCCCATTGTGTCTGTGTCAGCCATCAAGCACCTATCTATCTTAATCCCATTTTCCAGCACTTGGTCCATAGCTTTGTACGCTATGGTATTTCAAGTGCTCATCTAAATGTGTCTTAATTGTTGTGAGGGTTCCCACCTCTACCACCCTTTCAGGCAGTGAGTTCCAGATTCATACCACCATTTAGTGAAAGTTTTTTCTCAGATCTCCTCTAAATCTCTGCCCCTTACCTTAACACTATGCCCCTGGTTATTGACCCCTCTATGAAGGGGAAAAGTTCCTTCCAATCTATCCTAGCTGGGTCCCTCATAATGTTGTGAAGAGGACTTAAGGAGGCTACAAAAATGTATAGATAGGTTAAATAAGTGGGCAAAGATCTGGAGTACTGTGTATAGTATTGATCATCTTATTTAAGGAAGGTTGTAAATACATTGGAAGCAACTCAGAGAAGCTTTACCTGATTAATATCTGGAATGGGCAGATTATCTTATGAGGAAAGGTGGGTAGGTTAAGCTTGTATCTGCTGACACTTAGAAGAATAAAAGGTGACTTGATTGAAACATTTCAGATCCCGATGGGTTTTGACAGGGTGGATGTGGAGAGGATGTTTCCTCTTGGGGGAGAATCTAGAACTTGGGGTCACTGGTTAAGAATAAAGGGTTGCCTATTTAAGAAGTCTCTCAACACCAGGTTAAAGTCCAACAGGTTTATTTGGTAGCAAATACCATAAGCTTTCAGAGCGCTGCTCCTTTGCCAGATGGAGTGGGAATGTGCTCTCAAACAGTGCACAGAGACACAAAATCAAGTTACAGAATACTGATTCTGTAACTTGATTACAGTATTCTGTAACTTGATTTTGTGTCTCTGTGCACTGTTTGAGAGCACATTCCCACTCCATCTGACGAAGGAGCAGCGCTCCGAAAGCTTATGGTATTTGCTACCAAATAAACCTGTTGGACTTTAACCTGGTGTTGTGAGACTTCTTACTGTGTTCACCCCAGTCCAACGCCAGCATCTCCACATCTTGCCTATTTAAAACAGAGGTGATGTGAATATATGTCTCAGGAAGTCATGAGTCTTTGGAACTCTCTTCCTGGAAAGATGATGGAAGCAGATTTGGGCTAACCATCAATCAGCCATGATCTTATGAAATGGCAGAGCAGGCTCGAGGGGCCAAATGGCCTACTCCCCCTTGTTTGTATATTCATATTCTTTGTCAATCTAATTGTAATACTGATCCTCCTTTGTGACAATCTTCATTGCCCTTGTGATTTGGAAGTGTATTACAGTCAGTCTCTGAACAGGGAACTGCCAGTGGTAGAAAACAGACCCATATTTGGGAGTAGCCTGGAAAGTTTACCAAGATATAATAAAGTTATGAGATTACTGCCTCATGCTCACTCTCTGGTATCCATTATTTTCCATGAGATTGGGAAGAGGGGGTACATCCTCCTTTCTATTAATGCTTTGTAACTTAAAAATTGAAAGAATGTCTGAACACTAGCTAGATTCTTCATTCCCTTTGAATTTAATTTGGGAGAAGCTACCCTTTGCATTAGTTGGTGACTTACTTGAATCCTTCATTTCCATTGCAAAAATGATCATCTGGGGAAGAAGACAGTATTACCTTCAGAGGATTTCACCTGAGATAAAGCGCACAGTCAGGCCACTCAGCCCAGCCATTCCATGCTGGTGTTGATACTCCATTCACACCTCCTCTCATCTTTCCTCATGTAAACCTACCACCAAAATCATCTGTTACCTTCTCAAAGAACAAAGAGAACAAAGAACAATACAGCACAGGAACAGGCCCTTCGGTCCTCCAAGTCTGCGCCGCTCATGTGCCCACGAGACCATTCTTTTGTATCCCTCAATTCCCAGTCTGTTCATGTGGTTATCTAGATAAGTCTTAAACGATCCCAGCTTGTCCACCTCAATCACCTTGCTTGGCAGTGCATTCCAGGCCCCCACCACCCTCTGTGTAAAATACATCCTCCTGACATCTGTGTTGAACCTTGCCCCCCTCACCTTGAACCCGTGTTCGTCACCTCTGACCTGAGAAAAAGCTTCCCACTGTTCACCCTATCTATGCCCTTCATAATTTTATACACCTCTATTAGGTCGCCCCCTCATCCTCCGTCTTTCCAGGGAGAACAACCCCAGTTTACCCAATCTCCCCTCATAGCTAAGACCCTCCATACCAGGCAACATCCTGGTAAACCTTCTCTGTACTCTCTCCAAAGCCTCCACGTCCCTCTGGTAGTGTGGCGACCAGAATTGGACACAGTATTCCAAATGTGGCCTAACCATTGTTCTGTACAGCTGCAACATCATATGGCAACTTTTATATTCTATGCCCCATCCAATAAAGGCAAGCATGCCATATGCCTTCTTCACCACCCTCTCCACCTGCGCTGCCATCTTTAAGGATCTGTGGCCTTGTACACCCAGGTCCCTCTGTGTGTCTATACTCCTGATGGTTCTGCCATTTATTGTATAGCTCCCCCTTACATTAGATCTACCGAAGTGCATCACTTCGCATTTATCTGGATTAAATTCCATCTGCCATTTCTCCGCCCAATGTTCCAGCCTATCTATACCCTGCTGTATTCTCTGACAATGTTCATCACTATCCGCAACTCCAGCAATCTTCGTGTCGTCCGCAAACATACTGATCACACCAGTTACATCTTCCTCCAAATCATTTATATATATCACAAACAGCAGAGGTCCCAGTACAGAGCCCTGCGGAACACCACTAGTCACAGACCTCCAACCGGAAAAAGACCCCTCCACTGCTACCCTCTGTCTTCTATGGCTAAGCCAGTTCTCCACCCATCTAGCTAGCTCACTTTTTATCCCGTGAGATTTAACCTTTTGCACCAGCCTGCCATGAGGGACCTTGTCAAACGCTTTACTAAAATCCATATAGACGACATCCACGGCCCTTCCCTCGTCAATCGTTTTTGTCACCTCCTCAAAAAACTCAACCAAATTTGTGAGGCATGACCTCCCTCGTACAAAACCATGCTGTCTATCGCTAATGAGATTATTCAGTTCTAAATGTGCATCTATCCTATCTCTAAGAATCTTCTCCGACAACTTCCCTACCACGGACGTCAAGCTCACCGGCCTATAATTACCCGGGTTATCCTTGCTACCCTTCTTAAATAACGGGACCACATTTGCTATCCTCCAATCCTCTGGGACCTCACCTGCGTCCAGTGAAGAGACAAAGATTTCTGTTAGAGGCCCAGCAATTGCATCTCTCGCCTCCCTGAGGAGTCTGGGATAGATGCCATCCGGCCCTGGGGATTTGTCTGTTTTAATGTTTCCTAAAAAACCTAACACTTCCTCCCTTGTAATTGAGATTTTTTCTAACAGGTCAACACATCTCTCTGAGACAATACCAGTCAACATGTCCCTCTCCTTTGTGAATACTGATACAAAGTATTCAGGATCTCACCTAATTCCTTTGGTTCTAAGCATAATTCCCCTCCTTTGTCCCTGACAGGTCCGATTCTTTCCCTAACAACCCTCTTGTTCCTAACGTATGTATAAAATGCCTTAGAATTCTCCTTAATCCTGTCTGCCAAGGACATTTCATGACTCCTTTTTGCCCTTCTAAGTCCCTGCTTGAGTTCTTTTCTACTTTCTCTGTGTTCCTCCAGTACTCCATCTGTTTTTAGCTGCCTGGACCTCATGTATGCCTCTTTTTTCTTTTTGATTAGACCCACTCAAATGTTTGCCGAGCTTTCCCTTAAATACATCTATGGATTAAATTTGCATGCAGATTTATTGCGACGTCCAGGCAGGGCATTCAAAAATGGACCCATCTTCACAACCTTTTAGACAGCGTCCTTCAAAAACTAAAGCAAAAGTCACAGTCTTAACGTAATTATAGGTCCTAAAACTTCATGTTCAGTCGATAATACAGCAGGTCAGTGCTGTGGCATTGATGTACTTTCTAATCTTTACACTGTTCTGGTGCTTGGAAACGTTGAAGGCGATTTACTTTTGTTGGATGGCAATCAAAAACAGGAACACTGATTGCTATTCCTTCCCCTCTCTAGCTCAGGGATGGGATTGTTCTCTCACAGTTACCGTCACTGAAGTTAGTGAACTCAGAGACTGGGGGGAATCGAACCTGGAAGCATCCTGCTCCGTACGGCACGATACCACGTCATGCAATTTATTTACCCATTGAGCTATTAGAACCTCATCTCACACCAACTATCAATTCAGGAGCTTTAGAATGGAGCTGCTGATAGACGGAACCATTGCTCCCCATCAAACCCAAACTCTTGCTCAGCATCCCATGCTGTCATCCATTTCTTAGTGCTTTAATTGGTTCCCTATAGCCCATTGAATCCTTCTAATTGACCTGGCTGACTCCATCCTCATTCTTTTAGCTAATTCTTTGTGCCTGTCACATTTGTAAGTTTCTATCTATGCTGTCATAATGGGACCATGGTGTAATCTATATTATAAGTTTTCTAATAACCTCAAGTAGCCTAATACTTGTACAATACTGTAACCCAGGTTTAACACTGTGTCCCCTTTGACACATGCTTGATGGGACCAGCTTTTCTTTCATTTTCATAACCAGTTTGATCCATTATACAGAATTTCATATGATTCATACAGACTCATGAGAGCACCATTGTATTTGTGGCATCTGTTTATTTTTCTTGATTATAAGTATATATTGTATATAGTAAAATATTAAGTCCCATGAGATTTTATAATAAAATCTTTATTCAGAATAAAGACTGATTATCTTATCTTCCTGATGAGTACAATTAATTCATAATATCAAGTCATTGTTACATTTGAGTAACTGATCCATTACAAGCTTTCTTGGTTTATGCATGTAAATTGTACTTGTAATATTTGAGTTTTGGATTTCATATTATATTTAATTGTAAATTAGTGCCTCGATTTGCCTATTAAATTAACCAACTATTTTACACAATTTTGTAGAGGATTTGATATGAAGTCTGAGAATCCTAGACCAAGAAAAGAAGGCTGTTTGGCCCATTGTGCCTCTTCCAGCCCACTAAAACAGCTGTGCAATCCTACTGCTCTTTCCCAACACCCTGCTCATCTTTTTCGTGGAGAAATTCAGCTCTGCTTTGAAAGTACTATCGAATCTGTCTCCACCACCCTTTCGGGAATGCATCGCAGATTTACTCACTAAGTTGAAAAAAGAATCCCTGCTCCCCTCCTGAAATTTTTTGCCAATTATCTTAAATCTGTGCTTTGTGGTGACTGACCCACCTGCCATAGGAAGCAGGTTTTCCCTGACCACTCCATCAAAACCCCTCGTATCTCTCCGATGTGTAACACTGAAAGCACAGCATATCGAAAGAATATTAGATCACAAGTTCCTATACCAAGAGAAGATCATGCTACAAAAAACCTTCAATAATATGTGCATGCCTGGCAGGCGGTGGTGAGAATATTTTTTTCGAGCAAATTAAAACTGAGGCGTAGTGGAGCTGGCAGCAGAAATGTGATTCATGTCAGGACTCATCAGTTCCTGTTACTGGTTTAGACTTGTACACGCACCAAATAGCGAGGCAGCATAAATAACCAAACCATACTTCCTTCACCTAAACATCTCTGTTTGTTTCCTCCTGGATTCCCAATATTTCTTGACTCAGAAGGTAATGACCTCAGTTGCTGTGTCATCTGGTGCCATGGCACTAACTGAGCTTCCAGTAAGAATTTTTTATGCTTTCAGTACAGAACCCAGAAAGATTCTTGCTTGTGTATGGTGTTTACAAAAATACTAAATATATTCACTGTGCACTCTTGGGCTTTGAATAATTATTGCCGTCTCGAAGCTTCATTAATGCAATGATATCATCCAGTTGTCAGAAGTGTGTTAACTTCGTAAGAGTTTCAGCCATCTGTTGTATATGGCCTTCTGCAATGAATACCATATGGGATGCTCTCATTAGATGTCATTTTATCACAGTGCAGTACATTTGGTTATTTATGCACTTCCTCATAAGTATAAATTCAACACTGTTTTTGAAATGTCCCTAGAAAAGCAAGGTCTTTTTGTTAATCATGCAACAAGTTGGACTAAGATATGATAGGCAACCAAATCTGAGACCTGAGCACTCAATTACAAACCTGCCGCCTGGTCAATCTTTTCCCATAAAGCAACCCTTAATTCGGGAATTAACCTAGTAAGCCTTCTCTGAATTGTCTTGTTGGAAATTAGATGTGCGCCAAGACCCTGTGAAATTTCTGACAGACAATTTCCCTGCCTTTTGTGCCCTGCATGAATGTCTCTGATTATTCATTTACTTCATCCATTCACTAATATTCATTGAAAGATTGGACCTTTAATTTACCAGAATACAGCAGATAGTTCTGGAGAAGGGGTCAGGGTAGGTAGGGGAAAGAGGGTTTGCGGGGGGTAGGGGTTAAACTGTATGAGCTAAGTGGGACCCTCCTAATGAAGAGCAGTGAGTGCCTGCCTGAGGTAGCAGAGGCACTAAACAGCCCACAAAGAACACAGATGGCCACCAATCTGGCCAGTCCATACTGACATATTATTTCATATGAGATTAGATGAGCTATTGACTATATATCTACACCATCATTAAGACCACCTATTTCCATTTCCTTAATATTGTTTAACATCGCCCCTGCCTCAGCTCCTCTGCTGCTTAAAACTTCAGTCATTCATTAGTATCCTCTAGAATTAGATGTTCCAATGCACTCCTGGACAGCCTTCCACATTCTATAAACTTCCAAAAATCTGCTCCCAGGGAAGCAATGTCTTAACTTTCAGTAAGTCCCAATTACCTATCACGCTATTTTCGCTGATCTGCATTGGCCCCGCTTGAGCAATGCCTCAGTTTTAAAATTTTCATTCTAGTTTTCAGATTCCTCCATGGCCTTGCCCTTCCTTATCTCTAATTTCCATCTCCACAACACCTCAAGGTACTGGCACGAATTCTGACCTCTGGAGCATCCCCGATTTTATGGCTACATCATTGGTGGCTGTGCCCTCAGCTTTGGGATTCCCTCCCTCAATCTCTCTGCTTCCCTACAACCTTTTGGTAATTTGCTCTAATACCTTACATCATGTTTTGCACAATCAGCATCTTTGAAATTTTAAATTTAAGGTGCTGCATAAACACATGTTGTTTATATTGTGGAGTTTTGTATTTTAAATTTTTTAACAGCTCAATAGAACCCCCACAGTGCAAAAGGAGGCCATTCGGCCCATCGAGCCTGCATTGACCACAATCCCACCCAGGCCCTATTCCCGTTATCCCAGGTATTTACCCTGGTAATCCCCTGACACGTGAGGCAAGTTGACCAATCCACCTAACCTACACATCTTTGGAGCGTGGGAGGAAACCGGAGCACCTGGAGGAAACCCACGCAGACACGGGGAGAATGTGCATACTCCCATCAGACAGTCGCCCAAGGCCGGAATTGAACTTGGGTCACTGGCACTGTGAGGCAGGAGTGCTAAGCACTGTGCCACCCAATACAGAAAGCACATTTGAAAGTAATTTCAGGGAAGAGAAACATAACTTCCACTTTTTTTGTATTCCAGTCCCTTTATGATGAACGTAAACATTCCACTCACCTTCCAAATTATTCTTTGGTGCCTGTAGACCAATTTTTAGTGATTTCTGTACATGGATCACTCTCTGCCCATACACAGTTTCTAACTCCTCAAACTCTCTCAGCAGAACTTCATTCTTAGTTCCAAGTTGTCAGTTCCTATGTGGACCTCAGCAACTGGATCCTCCTCCCCCAAGTTTATCTCTGGCTGTAAAGAGATGTTTTAACCCTGGCATCAAATGGGCATCATTTGGAAATCTGGTGTCAGCTGTAGGGAACAGTATTTATCCCCTGACTATTCTGTTTCCTACCACTACCACATTCTTCTTCACTCACTTGAATGGCTTCCTGCGTCATGTTGCTCTCATCAGTTTGTCCATCCACCCTGTAGTCCTTGTTCTCATCCACCCAGGTAGCAAGTATGTCATACCAATTGATCAAAGTCGAGGGCCAAAGCGCCTCCATCTTTAAATCCTAGATCCCCTAGCCAGCCTGATTTGCAACCACACCCTCCAATCCATGACCATTGGTCAATTCTAAAGTTCTACTTAACTGAAGAGATGTAACTACATCTTGGAATAGTGTGTCTACATAACTTCCCCCATCATGATGCTTCATAAAGTCCACAGTTCAGACTGCAACTCACCTACTCTGCATTAAAGTTCCTTGAGCTGTAGAAATGTTTGTCTGGCCTGACAATGCTCTCGACAAGCACCCACATGCTGCAGTTACAGCACATCATTATGCCTATCTAAGCTTGTGTTTTGCTTTGTTAATTTTAATTAAATCAATGATTTTAATTTTATTAAATTATTTATCTATCTTAAGTTACTAATTTAGCAAACTAAAGTAATAGCAAGTTGCAGTTTCCTAGCTTAGAAAATAAATTGTAAAACTCATCCAACAATGATCTACCTGCAGTCCTGTGATGTCAGTTTACAATTCCTAGTATACCAAGTGCTAGGAATTCTTGCTTTCTTCAATCAGCTGCTGGTTACTGCCATCACTCCTTTTCAATCCCTGATGCTCATGTTACCTGTGTCAATTTGACATAAGATATTCAAAACTGTATGTATCAAAACTTTTTTCTTTTTAAAATGGGCTTTTTGCTGAACCAAAAAAATGACTGCTACAAGTCACATGATCAGGATTGGCCCTGTGTTCTGGAAGCTACCAACAGGAGTTACAGGAACATAAGAGTCCTCATCATTGTGGAATCTCGCATCCAATTGTAAAATTATGATAATCACAACACCAGGGGACTCACAGATTAAAACTCCATTTGCCCGCAGAGCTGTAAACACAACTCATCTCACACTTGGGACTGTCCAGGTTCATTTCAAATTGACCATTGAGGGGACAATGGGTGTCATTTGCATCTTGTATGGATGGCACCTCTTTCCAAATCCAATGGCTGTGACATCCTGAAGTCAAAGCCAGAAACTGGATAAACATTCCTTTTCAAATGATTGTGGAGAAAGAAGGTCACATGACTTGGGTGAGCATTTTGAAATCTCAGTCTTCCTTTGAGAACTGAGAAATCGTCAGTCTGCTGTTTAACATCAAACAAGTGAACGCCAAGAAGCAGAACTCCAGCCTGTTCCTTGGCTCTGCTGGGAGATACCTACCATTGCCTAAAGAACTGACCCAGTCTCTGTAAACCCACTTCATCTTATGTATCAACACCAACTGTAAAGAGAACTCTACAACTACCAGCTAAACTCAAATTCCAATGTGAAAGAACTCCTCAATGGAGTCTTAACTCTGAACTCTGATTATCACATGAACTAATATTAATTTCCGTGGTTCTTGTACTGTTACTGTTCATAGTTGTAAACTTTCTTTCTATCCTCCCCTTCATGTGTGTTTGTGTAGTGGAGTGGGACATTACTAACATTCCTGCCTCAGGTTTTAAATGTGAATAAACTAACCACCTAGGCTAATGATAACGTGAGTTTGCTGCGAGTTATTCATAAATTGGATCGCACAAACAGAAGGTTTGGAAAAACACGCCACAGCCTATTTTTAAAAATAATTGAAGAACACCTTCTACTTATGGATATTTGATGAGAGGAATGAAGTTCAGTTTGTCTGTGTCTCCTGTATGATGTGGAGATGCCGGCGGTGTGGAGATATGAAGCTACGGCATCTCCGGAGCCTTCAACATGTCATTGATGAAGACGAACATCTCGCCAAGGCCATCCCCACATCCCCACTTCTTGCCTTCAAGCAACCACGCAACCTCAAACAGACCATTGTCCACAGCAAACTATCCAGCCTTCAGGAGAACAGTGACCACGACACCACACAACCCTGCCACAGCAACCTCTGCAAGACATGCCGGATCATCGACACGGATGCCATCATCTCACGTGAGAACACCATCTACCAGGTACACGGTACCTACTCTTGCAACTCGGCCAACATTGTCTACCTGATACGCTGTAGGAAAGGATGTCCCGAGGCATGGTACATTGGGGAGACCATGCAGACGCTACGACAACGGATGAATGAACACCGCTCGACAATCACCAGGCAAGACTGTTCTCTTCCTGTGGGGCAGCACTTCAGCAGTCACGGGCATTCAGCCTTGGATCTTCAGGTAAGCGTTCTCCAAGGCGGCCTTCACGACACACGACAGCGCAGAGTCACTGAGCAGAAACTGATAGCCAAGTTCCGCACACATGAGGACAGCCTAAACCGGGATGTTGGATTTATGTCACATTATCAGTAACCCCCACAGCTTGCCTCCTGGGCTTGCAGAATCTCACTAGCTGTTCTGTCTGGAGACAATACACATCTCTTTAACCTGTGTTTAATGCTCCCTCCACCCACATTGTCTGTACCTTTAAGACCTGGCTGGCTGTAGGGATTCGCATTCTAATCAGTATTCTGCAACTTGATTTTGTGT
Organism: Mustelus asterias; assembly: GCF_964213995.1. Taxonomy (NCBI): domain Eukaryota; kingdom Metazoa; phylum Chordata; class Chondrichthyes; order Carcharhiniformes; family Triakidae; genus Mustelus; species Mustelus asterias. The sequence goes on from NC_135809.1 coordinate 77,513,217, forward strand.
CTCTTTGCACTGTTTGAGAGCACATTTCCACTCCATCTGACGAAGGTGCAGCGTTCCGAAAGCTTATGATATTTACTACCAAATAAACCTGTTGGACTTTAACCTGGTGTTGTGAGACTTCTTACTGTGTTCTCCTGTATGAAACAGGGCTCCTATACTAAATTTATGTCATCAGTAAACTTTAATATATAACTCTCCACTACTTCATTTATAAATATAGTGAAAGGTGATAGCTAATCCCTGGAGAATGAGTAGTCACATTTTTCCAATTATCCCTACTCTCTATCTCCTATCTCCTAATCAGTTCTCGACTCATGTCAACAGGTTACTTTCAATTCTATGTGCTTCTATTTCTGTTAACAGTTCCTTCTGTGGAAATAGCCTGGAAATTATTTATGAAGCTGAATAGTGGTTTAAGATTCTGGATGGTATGCAGTTATCATCTGAGTAAGATGGTGTGAAAAAAAAATTAAATGAATAAAGAGTGCACAGCAACTCAATCAAACAATGAAAAACAGCTCCAAAGTGGACAGGATTGAATAGCACTTGCATGGAAAAGGTTGGTTGGATAATGGAGGAGATGGCTCAGATCTGAAGTTGCAAAAGTCAAGGTTCAGGCCAGACAACTGCAGAAGTCATGTTGAGCTTGGTTGGAATAGTTTAGGAGGATAATAATGGAAAAGTTGGTGAGGTCAGCACTAGTTCTTCAAATACATTGCCTGAAACTCATTTCACTCGGCAATTTATTTCAGCCTTCCCTTTTTCTGAATATTACACACCCACTGCATATTGACTGTTTCTTTGGTGGTCGTATACCTGACTTGACTTTGACATGTTGTCCTCCCTCTCCCTATCCTACTTAGTTTTATTCAATCCTATAATGAGGATAGCTTTAACTTCCAAATTTGAGCCTGCAGTTTACATGCAGAGTATTTCCAGCAGTTTCTGATCTTTAAAAAAAATTTCTCCCAGCCAGTGTCCAATGTACTTTGTGGTTTGGCTGAAAGTTCATGTTTCTTTCAAGAAAAATCAAGAAGTTGCCAAAAAGATGTGGTAGATGCAGACCTATAGAACAGTGTGACTGATAGATGGAATATGTCCATCTGATTATACAGTGGGGATTATAATGAATGAAACTGTTACAATTCCTCGCAAGACTTTTAGCATGCATGTAATAACGCAAGGTGAGTCAATGTGGCAATGGTTAACTAAAGGGGATTTATTAACAATAAAAACTATATACACAAAGGGTCAGTAGCACGAATAATACAGATCTACTAACAACGCCCTAACTCCAACTGGAACCCTCCAGCCCCGGGAATGCTCCCAATTGGCTCAGGTTCACATGCTCACACGCTATTGGCTGTGGCCAGATCATGTGGCCCACAAAGAATCGCTCCTTAATGGGGCCGCACTACCACAATGCATTCCCAGCCAAAAGGTAGTTTCAGAGGCCTCAAGAACTGAAATTTAAATCTCTTTGTGCCATGAATAGGTTGAAATTGCCTGCTATGGGCTACGTTTGCTGTTAAATATAGAATAATGCGCCACTTACTGTCCACTCTGAAAGACAATAAAAGTTATGGTGTCAGACCATTGCCTTCCAATTAAACCTACTGGCTTGGAATTTCCACTTTGTTATGCTATGTCTTTTGGCACAGTTCATCTGAGACTAGCATTGCCAGTGGAAAAACAACATACAATTTTAGGCACAAATTGTGCATTCTTTTACACTTGTTTAAATAATTTATTGCTCAAAGGAGGCTGCACCCACTGAATTGGTCATACCCTCCGCAGTGAATTAATCACCATTGGGAGTTTTCCAAAAATTACATTAATTTCCAGGCCTTTAAGGATTCTCCAAAATTAAATTGATTCTTTAAGGCACAATGTCACTAACAAGAGCAATTTAGGACCTTGGAATAACTATCTTTTTAAGAATATCAGGAAACTGACCATTGAACTCCAATATAACTAGCAAAGGGTTCTGCATATTATTGAAAAGTTATTTTCAGTAATTTAAAATCAGGTTACTCAAGTAGAAAATTGACACTGATCAAAGATTTATTTGTGATAAATCTATTTTTAGCTGTATTAACCAAACTGCACTGAGTCTATTAGGATTTTTAAGAAATTGCCTTTTAAAACACTGTCTGATTGCACTGGCTTACCTCGGCTTTTGCACTTTTTAATTCCTTTGTTCATGGGATGTGAGCGTTGACTTTTATTGTCCATCCTTAGTTGTCCTTAAGAAAGTGGTGGTGAGCAATATGCAAGTGAATGTAGGGAAAGAAACACTTCTCAAAGTGAAAGCAATTTGCATGTGTTTCGTGTAGAAACTCTATGCTAATGTTCTTATTTATTAGAGAAGGCAAGTGGCAAGGATGGCACCAAAAGTCTACAGAGGGATATAGACAAGTTAAGCTGAATGGGCAAAAACTTGGCAGATAGAATGTAATGAAGAAAATGTGAAATTATGCAGTTTGGTCAGAATATAAAGGAGCTGAATATTTTTTAAATGGAGAAAGACTGCAGAAAGCTGCAGCACAGAAGGATTTGGGAGTCTTTGTGCATAAAACTTACCGCATGTAAGTTTAGCAGGTAGATGGGAAAGCAAATGGAATGTTGGGAATGGAGTATAATATAGGGAAGTCTTGCCAAAACTTTCAAACTAATAGAGTTTGAAAACAAAGTGAGACCACACTTGGAATACGGTGAACAGTTTTGGTCTCCTTGTCAAAGGAAAGCTGTACTGGCATTGGAGGCAGTCCAAAGAAGGTTCACTAGGTGAATCCCGAGTATGGAGAGATTTTCTTACGAGGAGTGGTTGATTAAGCTGGAGTTTAGAAGAATGAGAGGCGACCTTATTAAGACATATAAGATTCTTAGTCTGCTTGACAGGGTAGATGCAGAGAGGTTGTTTCCCTTCATGGGATCATCTAGGACCAGAGGGCAAAATCTCAGAGTAAGAGGTCATCCATTTAAGACAGAGATGAGAAGGAATTTCTTCTGTCAGAGAGTCGGGAATCTGTGGAATTCTTTACCATAGTGGACTGTAGAGGCTGAGTCAATAGGAATGTTCAAAACTGAGATAGACAGATTTCTAATCGGTAAGGGAATCAAGGGTTATGGGGATAAGGTAGGAAAGTGCAGTTGAAGATTGTTTTATCAGATCAGTCATGATCTCATTAAATGGCAGAGCAGACTGGATGGGCTGAATGGCCTACTTCTGCTCGTGTATCTTATGGTCTTATTTTACAATAAAACAACCTGCACAGAATCAATATAATCACAGCAAAAGCCAGTCAATGCCGTAATTAGACAGCATTTAAACCATTCTAAACCAGAATCTGCCCAACATTTCAGTAGTTCTTTTCAGTAATTCTTTTCAGTAATTTCTCACCAAGACTGATGAAATGTTACATGGACCATGACTCCACAAAGTACTTAGCTGTTTGACATTGGATACCTTATACAAAGTGGGGAGTTGAGACTCCAGGATGGTGTGTATTCAGTTCTTATTGTTTGATTTTGAAGCAGAATAGTTTTGCAAATGAACCATATTCTTCTCAGTGGTGAGTGATGTAGGTTATGAATTATTTCCAACATTTAAGCAGATGAATGGACTGTCACCTACTGCTGAAATTTAATTTGCTTTTGGTAACATTGTAATGAAGACCATTCTAATTATACCTGGTTATCTAGATAATTAAAATTGTAAAATAACCCTTCAGTAATTTTGAACATAACCTAGATACCAGACTTTAGCCACTTAACTGATCTAATCATTGAATGTTCTACTTGAATCTTGTGAATAACATACCTTTCTGAGCACTGTGGTTGTTTTAAGGATATGTTTATGTATTGGCCTTTCCCTAGAACAATTTGATTCACTTAAAGATACAGCCACCTAAAGCTAATTTTGAAATATTTTCTCCAATATTCCAATCTGTATCTTATACATCTCAGTCATTGGTAGTATTCTCACTCTGAATCATTTACAAAACTGGACACACATTAGCGCTTCAGTGTAGCGCTGAAGGTATCCTGCATTGTTAAAGGTGCTGTACTCATGGAGAAAACATTAAACCGCAACCCAGTTTTCCCACTCGCATCACTGTAAAAGTTCCCATTGTATTGTTTGAAAACATACATAAGGTTCTCCCAGCCAACATTCATCCCTCAACCGCTTACCTATTTTGCTATTTGTAGGCACTTGCTTTATGCAAATCGGCATCTATGTTTGACTAGGTAACAATAACAGCATTTAAAAGTAACACTCAGTGAAGCATTGCCAATATTCTAAGGATGTATATGGTACTGTGCACTTTCTGGAATCATATAATACCCATATACTGTATAGTGCAATAAAATGAAAAGAATCTCTACTTGTTGAGGAGGACAACCTTGTGGGAGTAGGTCATTATTGAGGGAAACAGTGATAGACAGTTAACATTCATCAAGAATAGCGAATGCTGTTTAAATGATACTGGGGCATTAGATCTAATTTAGATCTCACACCACCAACAAAGTAGAGGTAATAATCCATTAGTTGAATTGATCTTAAATTGTTTTGTGATCTGGTAGTTTTGTAGAGGAAGAGGGTGTGTAGGGTGTGCACAATGCGCTAAGATTGTGGGTTACTTATAAATAGTTTTTATAGAGAAGTTAAAAATTTGCTATCATATAGCAACCTGTGATGATATGTATCTGCTTCCTCTTTAAAGTTTCTCTGTAAAGTGCTAAAGCCTGGTATTTACTTTGATCAGCAAAGTAAATTCTAATATTTTTAATTGCCACACTTTGCTTTTTGTTCTACTATTTGTTTTTGTGTATTCGCAATAATAATAATAGTGGTATTTTGTTCAAGAAACACATTCACATCATGAATAGAATTGCATAACTCAGTAATAATGTAATAATCATGTAATAACAAAAATAATATAACTGATATTATTTATATTATTATATAGCAGATAACTTGGATATGTGGACAGTATATTAAAAGAAGGATAATGTTGAATCAAATGATAGTAAAATTATGAACCAGTACACCATTCCTACATTGCAGACAAATTGCGAACTGGTACACCATTCCTACATTCCATAATTTTCTTCATTTAAGTACTTCATTGATGACACAAACCATGGAAGGAAAAGGGCTACATCAGTACTTTTCCATTCTGTGTCTTACAAGGTTAAATTTAGTAGAACTTCTGAGTTGCTTTGATTGCTCTGGGTGTATTGCAGATGATGTGGAGATGTAAAACCGTCCTCACACATGAGGACGGCCTAAACCGGGATCTTGGGCTTATGTCACACTATCAGTAACCCCCACAGCTTGCCTCCTGGACTTGCAGAATCTCACTGGCTGTCCTGTCTGGAGACAATATACATCTCTTTAACCTGTGCTTAATGCTCCCTCCACTCCACTCTGTATCTTTAAGACCTGGTTGGCTATAGAGATTCGCATTCTAATCAGTATTCTGTAACTTGATTTTGTGTCTCTGTATGCCCTGTTTGAGAGCAGATTTCCACTCCATCTGACGAAGGAGCAGCACTCCAAAAGCTAATGGCATTTACTACCAAATAAACCTGTTGGACTTTAACCTGGTGTTGTTAAAACTCTTACTGTGTATTGCAGATAACCAATTCTGAAATTGGGCAGATTGCAGAAAGGATTTTCCAAATATTAACTCTTCTTGTTTGTAAAGTTTCAAATTTTGTGACATTGTCAGTTATTTTGAAGGCGATTGTGGCGCACTTCTGTATTTTTTTCGATCTGGGTTGATGATTCGTGCGTGAGGCCAGAGTGCCACCCAAGCACGGCACATTCAAGCAAGTGACAATATAGTCAGTGCAGATCAACAACAGGTCATGGTCAGAGAGTCTGAAAGGAATAAGATATCTGAGAACGAACATCTATTTCTTTTTTCTTCAGTATACTGTCTACTTGCCATCCTGCTTCAATTCTGCTTGAATGTATATAGCCAGGAATTCCAACCTTTGTCAGGGTGTAATTGCCTAACTTTATGTCAAGGGAATGTGCTCATGTTTATTGAAGTCTACTCAGATGATAAATTTAGTAGCATTTAACTCCTTACCTTTTGCACCACCTTTCTTTGAGGCTGTCACGGGATTGATGAGCCTCACTGGCCATGCAGCCTAGAGTGTCATATCATCCACATACTTCCAGTATTTGAGATTAGAAGAGAGAGAACCTCATTCATGAAGATAAGTAATATAACTTCACAGCACCCCTTGGCGAACTCCATCAACTCAATCAAAACTAACTCACGGGTGGGGGAGGGGGGGGGAGAGCGGCGTTGGTGTTGGTGGAGATGGTGGTGTGTGTCACTGGATTATTCATCCAGAGGCCCAGGCCCTTTTGAGGATTCAAATCCCAGCACGGCAGCTGATGGAATTTAAGTTCAACGAATATAACTCTGGGAGGGAAAGCTAGTCTCAGTGATGGTGAGCATGAAACTATCATCAATTGTCGTAAAAACCCAGCTGGTTCACTAATAGCCTTTAGGGAAGGAAATCTGCTGTCCTTACCTGGCCTGGCCTACATGTGACTCCAGACCTGTGTCAATGTGGTTAGCTCTTAATCACCCTCTGAAATGGCCTAGCAAGCCACTCGACTCAAGGACAATTGGAGATGGGCAATTCATGTTGGCCTACTCAGCAACATCCCATGAGAGAAAAAAGAATGGCAATCCCATTGCAATAAATGCCAACATGCCATTTGTCTTCCTAATTGATTGCTGTACTTGCAGTGACGAACTGTCTTAGGTTTTCTGTGCTGTTTAACTGTATTATGTTGTAAATGTGCTTTCTCTGATCTGTCTCTCTCTCTCTCTCTGCCTTCCACCCCCTCCCCTTGGGGCAGCTCTATCTGGTGACTGCCAGCCACACACAGCTGTCATATGTTAACTTCCCTCCTGTTGGCCTGTTGGTACTGTTTCCAGCTCGAGGGTCACCAGGTCACATAGAGCAGTATTACAACGTCCCTTCATGTCTTGAAGAAAGCCACGGTCTGCTCCAGGCACTGTCCTCAAGAACAAAATCCTATCTTTTTATTTTTGATTACACTGTGCCAACCCATTCAATATGCTGAAATAGCTGGCCGTGCATGTTTGAAGAGTTATTTATATATACAGTTTTTGATCTCACTAGGAGCTTGTTTGTGGGTAGAGATCACAGTTATGTTCTAGAGCACTGATGGTTTGCCTGTACTGTAGGTGAGTCGAATACAATCCTATTGATGATAGAAATGCAAAATTAATCAGAGGTTCTTGGACACTTCTCTCTTATCTTAGTTATAGAACTGAACATATGATAGAATCCCTACAGTGCAGAAAGAGGCCAACTGGCCCATCGCGTCTGTACACGAATCGAGTCTGTACACAAAAGAGCATCCCACCCAAGTCCTCCCTATCCTCATAACCCCATTCATTTACCGTGGCTAATTGATCTAACCTACAGATCTTTGGACAGCAAGGGTCAATTTAGCATGGCCAATCCACCTAACCTGCACATCTTTGGACTGTGGGAGAAAATTGGAGCACCCAGAGGAAACTCATGCAGTTACGGGGAGAGCATGCAAACTCCACACAGGCACTCAAAGCTGGAATTGAACCTGGGTCCCCGCTGCTGTGAGGCAGCAGTGCTAACCACTGTGCTGCTCATACCTGTTGAATTTAGTGAGCCTCTAAACATCTTATCTGCTCTCATTATTTGCTATCATTGCTTGGGCAGATATCATTTTAACTGAGTGGTCATGATTTGAAACATGGGCCCAGAACCTGTTTCCTTGGTACAGTTCTAGTCCCCATACTACAGGAAGGACATAATTTGGGGAGGTTTGCAAGGGTCTGCCAAGGAAATTACAGCTATGAGGAAAGATTGAATAGGCTAGGATTGTTCACCTTAGAACAGAGGAGGCTGAGGGGTGACCTAATTGACATGTACAAAATTATGAGCGACCTAGACAAGGTAGACAAGAAAAACTTATTGTTTCCCGTAACTGAGGGGTCAGTTACCATGGTGCATGGCTTTAAGATGATTGGTAAGAGGGTTAGAAGGGCCATGAGGTGGTTGCGGCTGAAATACTGAATTCTTTTAAGGCGTTGGTGAGGCCACACCTGGAGTATTGTGTGCAGTTTTGGTGTCCTTATTTGAGGAAGGATGTTCTTGCTGTTGAGGAGTGCAGCAAAGATTTACCAGGCTGGTTCCTGGGATGGCAGGATGTCATATGAGGAGAGACCAAGTCGGTTAGGAGTTTAGAAAAGTGAGAGGGGATCTCATTGAAACTTTAAAAATTCCAACAGGATCAGACAGGGTAGATTCAGAAAGAATGGTCCTGATGGTGGGGGAGTCCAGAACTAGGGGTCATAGTTTGAGGACTGAAGTAAGGAAAATTTTCTTCGGCCAGAGGGTGGTGAATCTGTGGAATTCACTACCGCAGGAAGTAGTTGAGGCCAAAATGCTGTGTGATTTCAAGAAGGAATTAGATATAGCTCTTGGGGCTAAAGGGATCAAGGAATATGGGGGGAAGGTGTGACCAGGATATTGAATTTGATGATCAGCCATGATCATCATGGATTTCAGAGCAGGCCCAATGGGGCCTATTCCTGATTGTATTTTCTATGAAAGTTTCTGTGTACTTGGATCTACATCTAAAGTGTTGTAACCTGAAAGGCTACAGACCAGGTCCTGGAAAACTAGATTATATTAAGTACTAGTTTCTTTTTTCTCTCTTTTGACTGGCGCAGTCACGATGGGCTGAATGACCTCTTTTTGTGCTGTAACTGTCCCTATGCTTTTAATCCCTGTTCCCTGGGAGGCTTGTACCTGGGAGGTTTCCCCAGAAGGTATACTGGTGGTCCCCAACCCTGCAGAGGTCCCCACACACTGACTGCACAGGAATTACCCAAAAAGTTTAAACTTCCATTGGGAAATTACACTGAACCTGCAACCATTCAATACTCTGATTGAAATTGGAGACTTCAGATGGTTCCTACTGCTCTCCTAGCAAAATAGCTACCCAGGAAAAGTTAGAGAGATTAAAACCACTTCCAACACCTGAATAACTATAGTATTCACTCACCCCCACTAGAACCCCCGACCACCCACACTGGCGAGCTACCCTCTTAACCCTACATTCCGCAACAACTACCCTCCCAACTGTCCCCTCCCCGCCAGTCCTAATTGTCCTCTTTATCTGCACTCCCCTAACTACCCTCCTCAGCTACCCCTAATTACACCCTGACTAGTCACCACTCCCAAATACCCCCCCCCCACCACACTTACTTTCCTGAACACCCTAACCCCAGGCTCTCGAGGGCATTTAGGGCTGGGCAATGAATGCTGACTCAGCCAGTGAAGCCTGCAGCCCATAAATGAATAAAAGAAAACTTATCTTACATACCTGCCTTCTCCCTTTGCTTCACAAAATAGTTGGAACATTTAATCTTAACTCACTTAGGGCAGCTAATGCAATGAAAAGGGGCAGTGGCTTTACTTCTGCCAACGCTGTTACCCTGCCTTGCCGTTCCCTGGGAGGAGTTGGGATACGGCTGTGCTGCACAGGTCACTAGTCTGAGCGACATTGTGCAGCTTCCAACTTGGGCAAGTAAAAAGCAGCAGAGCGGCAATCCAAAGCTCTGGCCCCAATGAATTCCCAGGAACTTTCTGTGAACATTTTGAATAAATTTATAGGTAGTTTTTCTTTAAAATAGGAAAATGTTGCAGTGAACTTGGAAGAAATGATGTGTCTGACATATCTTGGACTGCATTGGTCACTGTAGAGCCAGGCTGAACATAAATTGAGGAAGTTTCCGTATTTAATTTACTTTGTTTGCTAAAGAAGGGTGTAGGAGATAAGTGTCCCTCCACATTATCTTTCTCTTTGTTTCTCCTCCCTTGTTTCTGTCTGCCCAGTTTCCTGTTACAGCTCTGACATGCCACAAGTATATTATTCCAGGTGATATTTGCTCACAATTGAAGTACAAGTAACCAGTTAATTGAAAAATGGTTTGGGAAGATGTTTTTAAAGAAATTGCTGTTCATCAGGTGGTATATGTTCTGAAAAATCCAGCACATTAAGGAAATGTTTTGTTTTACTTTCTGTCTTTTGATATTTTTTGAATTGAAGATATTCTGATTTTTGAAGAGTGTGGATGATATTGGAGCAGTTTGTAAGCTGAGTTAATCAGTACACTTAAAGTTGAAAGCTCCTTTGGTTAACAACCATCTTCAGTGATAATCTAACTTGTTCATACCCTGAAAAACCTACTTGTTTAGGCCCGCTGCCCTCTGCATCTGAAACTTGGCTGTAATAGAGGCATGATCTGTTGCCGGAATTGACTACTCTTCTGAGTTTGAAAAACCTGATGCACCTTAAGGATGTTGCCTTCTTTGATTAGCATTACAAACATTCCACTTAGATCAACAGGCTGACTGGTTTACTTGTGAATCTCTGGAAGAATAACAGTACCACCATCCTTCCTGCCAGGGCTGTAGCTATCTTTTCCTGTCCACCTGAGTCCACTTCACTGGCTGACCAGGGCACAGTCATGCATGCACTGTTGCACCTGTCACTCTCGAAGCTGCACCAATGCTGAAACTGTTAACTTTTTTTTAGAGTGAATTCCAGAGCAATGTCGTCTCATTAAAAGAGAAAATGAAACCTGCTCCATTTAATCTACTCCATGTTGCCCTTGGGGCTATGTTTGCTGAAGAAAGACCATTGGGAGAGAAGAGAGAGTGTAATATTAATATATATTAACTGTAAATAGTCTGCCTCTGGGTAATAAAGAATAGCAAATAGCATTTATATTGCAGTTTCAACTTCAAAAAGCTTTCTGAGGCACATCAAGGATGTAATCAGCTAAAGAACACTAAACCAGAAAGGAGGATGCTGAATAAACTTGGCCAAACATTTAGACTGGGATTTTCTGTCCGAAGATCCCCACCATGGGAAGAGCCAGAAAATGCCGCCCTTAGTTTCCAAAATGATCTTAAAGAAGGTGTGGGAGATAGAAAGAAGGATGAGAGAAGTCCAGAGTGTGGGAGGTAAAACAAAGAGACTATAGAAGGAGTGTACTTTTCATGCTCCCTTTATCCAACAGTCTCCACATCAACCCATTAACTGCGATTGCAGAAATTTAAACCTAGCTCAGGGGCACATTGCTGTTAGATTGGTGGTAACTGCAGTCATCATTCAGAAAGGATGTACAAAGGAAAGTATAAAAGATACGATTTAAAAAAGTAGCTTGCATTCTGACACCGAGGACCTTGATATTTTACAGGGATGCACTGCATATGTTGAAGCAAAAAGATGCCACGACATTACCCAGGACAGCAGCCAGTGCCCCTATGCAAGCCCCTGTGAAGAGCACGCAAGCAACGCCAACCACCCCTGGATATCCCAGACCCTCCATACCACCAATCTCCATTCCAGGACAGCCGTTAACCCCGGTGAGTTTACTGAATTGTAACTGATAGAATAGAATGAAATAGGTTTCGTAAGAAAATCATTTGCCCTTTGAGTACTGAATCTGTTTTTTTTTGTATTGTACAGAAAAACACCATTGTTGAATCTTGAAAGCCATTTATGGGTGTTAATGTTCACCACGACAATCAAATTAAAAATAGATCATTCTCTCCTTGTGTTTGATAAGATTACAAAATCATAGAGCCATACAATGCAGAAGGAAACCTTTCAGCCCATCGAGCCTGCACCAACAAGAATCACACCCAGGCCCGATCCCCATAAACCCATATATTTACCCTGCTAATCTGACACTAAGGGGCAATTTAGCATGGCCAATCAACTTAACCCGCACATCTTTGAACTGCGGGAGGAACCCGGAGCACCCAAAGGAAACCCACGCAGACACGGGGAAAATGTGCAAACTCCACACAGACAGTGATCCAAGGCTCCAAGGCTGTCATTGAACCCGAGTCCCTGGCACTGAGGCAGCTGCGCTAAGCACGGTACCACCGTGCCGCCTCACCAAATTTCCACCACAACTCACTCTCACAACCTTACCAACTGTCTCCGGCTGAATATTTTCAGCATTTACTGTTTTTATTCATTTTCTATTTCTGCAAAGATAATGTAAATGTAGCCTCAACAGTGTATCTTTTCTGCTGGGAGGATGTTCCATATTGCTTTGTGGTGAACTCGAACCGCTCATTCCCCCTGCAACCCCCTCTCCTCACCACTCCCTCCCCCTCTTCCTTTCCCGCCCTGTCCCCCTCATACCATCTCCTTCCCCGGAACTTATCCCTCCCCTGCAACGGCCTCCAGGAACTCTCCTTCACCCGCCGCCCCTCTCTCCCCCCCGCCGCCCCTCTCTCCCCCCCGCCGCCCCTCTCTCCCCCCCGCCGCCCCTCTCTCCCCCCCGCCGCCCCTCTCTCCCCCCCGCCGCCCCTCTCTCCCCCCCGCCGCCCCTCTCTCCCCCCCGCCGCCCCTCTCTCCCCCCCGCCGCCCCTCTCTCCCCCCCGCCGCCCCTCTCTCCCCCCCGCCGCCCCTCTCTCCCCCCCGCCGCCCCTCTCTCCCCCCCGCCGCCCCTCTCTCCCCCCCGCCGCCCCTCTCTCCCCCCCGCCGCCCCTCTCTCCCCCCCGCCGCCCCTCTCTCCCCCCCGCCGCCCCTCTCTCCCCCCCGCCGCCCCTCTCTCCCCCCCGCCGCCCCTCTCTCCCCCCCGCCGCCCCTCTCTCCCCCCCGCCGCCCCTCTCTCCCCCCCGCCGCCCCTCTCTCCCCCCCGCCGCCCCTCTCTCCCCCCCGCCCCCGCCCCTCTCTCCCCCCCGCCGCCCCTCTCTCCCCCCCGCCGCCCCTCTCTCCCCCCCGCCGCCCCTCTCTCCCCCCGCCGCCCCTCTCTCCCCCCCGCCGCCCCTCTCTCCCCCCCGCCGCCCCTCTCTCCCCCCCGCCGCCCCTCTCTCCCCCCCGCCGCCCCTCTCTCCCCCCCGCCGCCCCTCTCTCCCCCCCGCCGCCCCTCTCTCCCCCCCGCCGCCCCTCTCTCCCCCCGCCGCCCCTCTCTCCCCCCCGCCGCCCCTCTCTCCCCCCCGCCGCCCCTCTCTCCCCCCCGCCGCCCCTCTCTCCCCCCCGCCGCCCCTCTCTCCCCCCCGCCGCCCCTCTCTCCCCCCGCCGCCCCTCTCTCCCCCCCGCCGCCCCTCTCTCCCCCCCGCCGCCCCTCTCTCCCCCCGCCGCCCCTCTCTCCCCCCCGCCGCCCCTCTCTCCCCCCCGCCGCCCCTCTCTCCCCCCCGCCGCCCCTCTCTCCCCCCCGCCGCCCCTCTCTCCCCCCCGCCGCCCCTCTCTCCCCCCCGCCGCCCCTCTCTCCCCCCCGCCGCCCCTCTCTCCCCCCGCCGCCCCTCTCTCCCCCCGCCGCCCCTCTCTCCCCCCCGCCGCCCCTCTCTCCCCCCCCGCCGCCCCTCTCTCCCCCCCGCCGCCCCTCTCTCCCCCCCGCCGCCCCTCTCTCCCCCCCGCCGCCCCTCTCTCCCCCCCGCCGCCCCTCTCTCCCCCCCGCCGCCCCTCTCTCCCCCCCGCCGCCCCTCTCTCCCCCCCGCCGCCCCTCTCTCCCCCCCGCCGCCCCTCTCTCCCCCCCGCCGCCCCTCTCTCCCCCCCGCCGCCCCTCTCTCCCCCCCGCCGCCCCTCTCTCCCCCCCGCCGCCCCTCTCTCCCCCCCCGCCGCCCCTCTCTCCCCCCCGCCGCCCCTCTCTCCCCCCCGCCGCCCCTCTCTCCCCCCCGCCGCCCCTCTCTCCCCCCCGCCGCCCCTCTCTCCCCCCCGCCGCCCCTCTCTCCCCCCCGCCGCCCCTCTCTCCCCCCCGCCGCCCCTCTCTCCCCCCCGCCGCCCCTCTCTCCCCCCCGCCGCCCCTCTCTCCCCCCCGCCGCCCCTCTCTCCCCCCCGCCGCCCCTCTCTCCCCCCCGCCGCCCCTCTCTCCCCCCCGCCGCCCCTCTCTCCCCCCCCGCCGCCCCTCTCTCCCCCCCGCCGCCCCTCTCTCCCCCCCGCCGCCCCTCTCTCCCCCCCGCCGCCCCTCTCTCCCCCCCGCCGCCCCTCTCTCCCCCCCGCCGCCCCTCTCTCCCCCCCGCCGCCCCTCTCTCCCCCCCGCCGCCCCTCTCTCCCCCCCGCCGCCCCTCTCTCCCCCCCGCCGCCCCTCTCTCCCCCCCGCCGCCCCTCTCTCCCCCCCGCCGCCCCTCTCTCCCCCCCGCCGCCCCTCTCTCCCCCCCCGCCGCCCCTCTCTCCCCCCCGCCGCCCCTCTCTCCCCCCCGCCGCCCCTCTCTCCCCCCCGCCGCCCCTCTCTCCCCCCGCCGCCCCTCTCTCCCCCCCGCCGCCCCTCTCTCCCCCCGCCGCCTCTCTCCCCCCGCCGCCCCTCTCTCCCCCCCGCCGCCCCTCTCTCCCCCCCGCCGCCCCTCTCTCCCCCCGCCGCCCCTCTCTCCCCCCCGCCGCCCCTCTCTCCCCCCCGCCGCCCCTCTCTCCCCCCGCCGCCCCTCTCTCCCCCCCGCCGCCCCTCTCTCCCCCCGCCGCCCCTCTCTCCCCCCCGCCGCCCCTCTCTCCCCCCCGCCGCCCCTCTCTCCCCCCCGCCGCCCCTCTCTCCCCCCGCCGCCCCTCTCTCCCCCCCGCCGCCCCTCTCTCCCCCCCGCCGCCCCTCTCTCCCCCCCGCCGCCCCTCTCTCCCCCCCGCCGCCCCTCTCTCCCCCCGCCGCCCCTCTCTCCCCCCGCCGCCCCTCTCTCCCCCCCGCCGCCCCTCTCTCCCCCCGCCGCCCCTCTCTCCCCCCCGCCGCCCCTCTCTCCCCCCCGCCGCCCCTCTCTCCCCCCGCCGCCCCTCTCTCCCCCCCGCCGCCCCTCTCTCCCCCCCGCCGCCCCTCTCTCCCCCCCGCCGCCCCTCTCTCCCCCCCGCCGCCCCTCTCTCCCCCCCGCCGCCCCTCTCTCCCCCCCGCCGCCCCTCTCTCCCCCCCGCCGCCCCTCTCTCCCCCCGCCGCCCCTCTCTCCCCCCCGCCGCCCCTCTCTCCCCCCCGCCGCCCCTCTCTCCCCCCCGCCGCCCCTCTCTCCCCCCCGCCGCCCCTCTCTCCCCCCGCCGCCCCTCTCTCCCCCCGCCGCCCCTCTCTCCCCCCCCGCCGCCCCTCTCTCCCCCCCGCCGCCCCTCTCTCCCCCCCGCCGCCCCTCTCTCCCCCCCGCCGCCCCTCTCTCCCCCCGCCGCCCTCTCTCCCCCCCGCCGCCCCTCTCTCCCCCCCGCCGCCCCTCTCTCCCCCCCGCCGCCCCTCTCTCCCCCCCGCCGCCCCTCTCTCCCCCCCGCCGCCCCTCTCTCCCCCGCCGCCCCTCTCTCCCCCCGCCGCCCCTCTCTCCCCCCCGCCGCCCCTCTCTCCCCCCCGCCGCCCCTCTCTCCCCCCCGCCGCCCCTCTCTCCCCCCCCGCCGCCCCTCTCTCCCCCCCGCCGCCCCTCTCTCCCCCCGCCGCCCCTCTCTCCCCCCCGCCGCCCCTCTCTCCCCCCCGCCGCCCCTCTCTCCCCCCCGCCGCCCCTCTCTCCCCCCCGCCGCCCCTCTCTCCCCCCGCCGCCCCTCTCTCCCCCCCGCCGCCCCTCTCTCCCCCCCCGCCGCCCCTCTCTCCCCCCCCGCCGCCCCTCTCTCCCCCCCGCCGCCCCTCTCTCCCCCCCCGCCGCCCCTCTCTCCCCCCCCGCCGCCCCTCTCTCCCCCCCCGCCGCCCCTCTCTCCCCCCCCGCCGCCCCTCTCTCCCCCCCGCCGCCCCTCTGTCCCCCCCCCGCCGCCCCTCTGTCCCCCCCCGCCGCCCCTCTCTCCCCCCCGCCGCCCCTCTCTCCCCCCCCGCCGCCCCTCTCTCCCCCCCCCGCCGCCCCTCTCTCCCCCCCCGCCGCCCCTCTCTCCCCCCCCCGCCGCCCCTCTCTCCCCCCCCCGCCGCCCCTCTCTCCCCCCCCCCGCCGCCCCTCTCTCCCCCCCCCGCCGCCCCTCTTTCCCCCCCCGCCGCCCCTCTCTCCCCCCCCGCCGCCCCTCTCTCCCCCCCCGCCGCCCCTCTCTCCCCCCCCGCCGCCCCTCTCTCCCCCCCCGCCGCCCCTCTCTCCCCCCCGCCGCCCCTCTCTCCCCCCCCGCCGCCCCTCTCTCCCCCCCGCCGCCCCTCTCTCCCCCCCCGCCGCCCCTCTCTCCCCCCCGCCGCCCCTCTCTCCCCCCCCGCCGCCCCTCTCTCCCCCCCCGCCGCCCCTCTCTCCCCCCCCGCCGCCCCTCTCTCCCCCCCCGCCGCCCCTCTCTCCCCCCCCGCCGCCCCTCTCTCCCCCCCCCCGCCGCCCCTCTCTCCCCCCCCGCCGCCCCTCTCCCCCCCCGCCGCCCCCCCTCTGTCGTCCCCCCCCGCCGCCCCCCCTCTGTCGTCCCCCCCCCGCCGCCCCCCCTCTGTCGTCCCCCCCCCCGCCGCCCCCCCTCTGTCGTCCCCCCCCCCGCCGCCCCACCTCTGTCGTCCCCCCCCCGCCGCCCCCCCTCTGTCGTCCCCCCCCCGCCGCCCCCCCTCTGTCGTCCCCCCCCCCGCTGCCCTGGCCGCCCCTCTGTCCCCCACCCCCAAGCCATCTCTCCATCGCCCCTCCAGCCGCCCGTCCGTCCCCTCTCCCTGCCACCCCTCCTTCCCACCCCCGCCTATCTCAACTCCCTCATCCCCTGTCATTCTCCCACCCTCAAGTGTGGGTTTCCTCCCACAGTCCAAAAGGCGTGCTGGTTAGGTGGATTGGCAATGCCAAATTGCTACTTATTGTCCCATGATGTGTACGTTAGAGGGATTAGTGAGGTAAATACATGGGGTAATGGGGACAAGGCCTGGATGGGATGCCCATTTCGGGAGTCGGTGCAGACTCGATGGGCTGAAAACTCAGCAGATCTGCCAGAAGAGGAACAAAGTCTTTGTTTTGCGCTGAGGTAATACATGTACCCCCCCTGCTCCCCTTCACACCAAGACATCTGTCTTTTGTTGCAGTTTCTTCGTTCTCCCTCCTTTCAATGCTGATGAAGACTCTCTATATTGTCTCAAGATATTAACGTTATATTCAAATATAGTTGGTCTAGACTGTAATAATTCAACTTTGAGGGAAAATCCATTTATATCCAGCTCCAGTACAATCAAATCCTGATCATCATTGTTCTGTTTCCCTCAAAATGTTACGTTTGGTATAGATTATATCTTGATCAGAGTTCCTGTAAACTAAGATTGAAAATACCCAATTTGTAATCTGTTCAATGTAACCCACCCAATTACAGAAACAATATTCAGTCAAAACAAAACTGAAAATACTTCACTGAATCCTCAATTATGTAAACTGACGGAAAATGTGCTGCTGTTTTTATATAAAATTGAGTACTTCTCTTTCGACGTTTAAAGATGGATTTATGTTTATATAGCATCTTTCACAACCTTAGAATGTTCCAGAAGTGCTTTATGACAACTTAGATACTGTTTGAAGTGTAGTGATGTTGTAATGTAGGAAATGTGGCACCCTGTTTGCATTCGGCACAGCTCTGCAAACAGCAATGTTATAATTACCAGATAATTGTTTTTTCAGTGCTATTGGTTGAGAGATAAATATTGCTCAGGATACCAGGGATTTGTTTCCTGCTGCTCTTCAGAATAGTGCTGTGATGTTCCTTCTTGTTCACCCAAGAGGGCAGGTGCACCCTCGGTCTAACATCTCACCAAAGCAGCCACACCTCCGACAGTGCAGAACTTACTGTCGGCCTGGATCACGTGCTCAAGTCTCTAGAATAGGTCTTGAACCCACTACCTTCCAACTCTGAGATTAGAGTGCTACCACTAAGCTGATGCTGACACCAAGCGCTGATGAGCTGATCATCCAGTTTTGTGATCAGTGGGATATTGTGTACATAAAGTGTTGTCGACAAAGCAGCATTCCGAGATAAAAAGTGCTACCTACAAAATAAATATAATTTTAATTGACCGTATGTAAAACAGATGGAAAGGGGTTTGGTCCATTAAACCTCTGTAGATATGTAGAAATCGGGAGATAGATAGCAGTACAAATACAAAGGAAATGGGTTTAACTGAATAAATGAGGAGAGTTCCCTTAAGCACTTTGTCTTCCATCTAACATGGAGCCCAGAATACTCAAATTTGTTATGAGTAATGAAGCAAAAATAGTGATCTGGCAGTAAGGGAGTATCTTGTGAAAAGTTGCAGCAAAATAGTGAATTCAAAATTAACCTAAAACAGGAAAAAGGAGGGTCACAAACCATCATTTTGGACTTGAAACAGAGCTAAGTTTGAAAGAATGAGGAAGGAATTGACCACAATATGGTGACATAATTCATTTGTGAATCTACAGCCCAATGGTGGAGTGTAGGAAATAGCTACACACCACGGAAAGACCGTCGTGGTTTTTCTGGGAGGCTGCCACCATGCTTTACAAGAATGGTTAAGATCAACATTAACTGAAATGAGAAGGTCTATATAACAGCAGTCTATATCATAGAAATCATAGAAACCTTACAGTACAGAAAGAGGCCATTCGGCCTATCGAGTCTGCACCGACCACAATCCCACCCAGGCCCTACCCCCATATCCTACCCACTAATCCCTCTAACCTACGCATCTCAGGACACTAAGGGGCAATTTTGTTTTAGCATGGCCAATCAACCTAACCCGCACATCTTTGGACTGTGGGAGGAAACCGGAGCACCCGGAGGAAACCCACACAGACACGAGGAGAATGTGCAAACTCCACACAGACAGTGACCGAAGCCGGGAATCGAACCCAGGTCCCTGGAGCTGTGAAGCAGCAGTGCTAACCACTGTGCTACCGTGCCACCCGCAGTGCAGTGGAGAGGAATTTCGGGGGGGGAAAAACTTGGAGATTATTACGAGCATGAGAGAGATAGGCAGTCTGCAGTGATTTCCTCTCTCCACCTGTCCCCAAGCAGAAGATGTCTTGAATTACTTTTTAAGTCTTCATCAGCATAATTTTTGTGATCCAATTTACAAATAATCTGCAGAAAACTCATGTTATGATTAGAAAGTTAGTTTATTTCACATTCAAAACTCAAACGCATGCACAAACAGTAATGTGGGGGCTAGAAAACACATACAAACTAAAGGGGAGGATAGAGAAAGGAGTTTTAAAACTATCAATATTAACAGTAAAAGGATCACAGAAATGTATATTAGTTCACATGATTTCCAAAGTCAGAGTTCAAAGAGGAATTCTTTCACAAGAGTTTGAGTTCAGCTAGTTGAAAACCGAAGTTGTAGCATTTGCTTTGCAATTGGATAATTCAGA
The DNA here is from genome assembly GCF_964213995.1 of Mustelus asterias. Classification (NCBI taxonomy): domain Eukaryota; kingdom Metazoa; phylum Chordata; class Chondrichthyes; order Carcharhiniformes; family Triakidae; genus Mustelus; species Mustelus asterias. Next base: position 77,532,498 of record NC_135809.1, read on the forward strand.
TGAAGTAGTTATACAGAGACTGTGTCAATTCTGCAGGCAGAGATAGGAAATCTTCCAGCAGAGACAGTCTTGAATGAGCCGAGAGATGGTCACCGACCTGTTGCTCAGCCGGGTAGCTGAAGTCCTTTCTAGTTGATGTTGAAACAGCAGGCTGAAGATTTCTCAGTTGTCAAAAGACAGATAGAGACTTCAAAATAGTCAAGTCATGTGACCTCTCTTCACAATGACTTCCAAAAGGAATATTTATCCAATATCTGGAATTGGCTTTGATTTCAGGACTGATAATGTCCTAGTCGTTAGTTATTGAAAGAGCTACCAGCCATGAGTGATATTCTGGTGTTGGGGAACCATTGCCTAGGCAGATCCACCGACTCCACTAGCAAGTTAAGCTTATTAGATGCAAGTTATATCACTTTGGTTCCCTTTTGAAAAGGATCTGGGCAATCCCAGGTCTGATAGGAGTCTGCAAGCATAACAAGTCTATATGAGCAAGACAACTGGTTTATATGATTACAAAGGGTGTGTATAAGGAGGTGTGAGATACTGCTGGCTGAAAAAGATAACTATTTTGTTCTTTTAATCCTGGTGATAACTTCAAGAACAAAGGTCCAACCCAATGGTCATGTGTCTTGTCGCAGCCTTTGTTTTGGTTCAGCAGAAAGTTCATTTTTAAGAATGGGAAAAGAATAATGCTCTGGATTTCTTTTCACATCATATGGAACCCAGCAAGATGGTATTGATGTAATAGCAAACATTTTTTAAAGTATATCAAGAAAAAATAGAGTGGAACAGGAAGATCTATTATCAGCAGTATAGTGGTCACTCAGGATTAAGGAAGGAACAATTATTATAAACAGAACATTGCAAGGATCATATAAGAAGATTGGGGCAGACAAATTTCCACATCCTGAAGATATCCATCAGAGAATATTAAAAGAATAGGTGGGAAAATTAGGCTGCTATGAGTTATAGTTTTCCAAAGTTCAGTAGACCTTGAGAGAGTGCTAGAGGGCTTGAAGTGGAAGACGATGAATTAAATGTCAATATTGTGGACACTGATAGAATCCATTATCCGGGAACAATAAATTAAACATTAACAATGTATGAGTTTATTGTGGACTACTGTATGGCTTGTAAAAGATAGGTCACCTCAACCTAACCTAATAGAGATCTTTTACAGAGAAATATGAAAAAGGAATATTTGAGGATAATGTGGAAGAACACCACAGGGTCTTGAATTGAATGCATAATTTTTGAAAAGAAAGAGGTTCATAAGATCATAAGAGACTGCAGCAGGAGTAGACCAAGCAGCTCCTCGTGCCTGCTCTACCATTGAATGAGATCATGGCTAATCTGATTGTGTCTTAACTCTACTTTCCACCTGTCGCCCGTAACCTTTGACTCACTGTAGATCTGTCTAACTCATTCTTGAATATATTCAATGTCCTAGCCTCCATTGCTCTCTGAGGAAGAGAAATCCAAAGACTAATGACCCTCCATATCCATCTTAAATAGAAACCCTTTATTTTAAACTGCACCCCCAGTTCTTTATTCCCTCACAAATGTAAGCATCCTCTCACCATCTACCCTATCAAACTCTCTCCGATTCATATGTAAGATCATCCCTCAAGCTCCAATGAATATAGGCCCAATCTGCTCAACATATCTTCATAAGACAACCCCTTTAACCCATGAATCAGCCTAATGAACCTTGCCCGAACTACTTCAAATGCAAATATATTCCTTCTTAACTAAGGTGACAAAAGGCAATAACTTCCCAGCTCCCCAGTGTCAGATTTTGGGAGTAAACCAAAGATGAACTGGGGAATCTCTCTCTGAACATTACAGTTAAGGTTTGCACAGAAATTGCCCAGGCCAGAAGTGACTTCTTACTCTGGACAATTGTCCTGCGTGGAGAACCATCCAAAAATATGATTTAAATTGCAAACTTTGGATGGTTCCACCAAAGTTACACCAATCTTTGCTTTAAAACATTAAAAGCTCTTCTAACTTCTTACATGTATAGTAAGAAAATTAGCAAGAGTTTTTATCAATTACAAACAAGAAACAAACCAACCACTATAATGTATAACTCTTAATGAATATCTCCTAATGTGTTCCAATTAAAACCAAAACCTGTCGGCAACAAGAACTCTTTTCACAGGTTTAATACAGCAGAGACTAATGCTCACTTGATACTGGGATCGAGTTCCTTGGGTTGAATGCTGATTTCAAATGATCTTGAAAACTCAGAGCAATTTGTAGTGGTATCAGTTCCCCAAAACCCCAAAGCACAGATTCTTTACTGCAGAATGGCAGTAAGCTGTGCTTTCAGCTAACTGGTAAAATGTTCAAAATAAAAACAGAGAGAAAGAGACTTCTTTTCCAGCTTGCTTCTAAAACTACCTCTGGCACTGCAGCCAAAACAAAATTAAAACCAACCCTTGTCACCTGACCTGCCCACCGTTTTTCTTTTCTCCCACCAGTGACATCATGTAAGGTTGTAAGCTTGAGACACATTGACCGAGAGAGCTGCAGAGATCATGATTTTTTTAAAATCTCTTAAAGGTACACGAATGTCATACCACCTCTCTTAAAAAATGAACCATCAACATTCAAAGATGGTTTCATTTTTCACCCTTTTAGGTCCACATTGCTAGTATTTTACAATAGGTATACATATACTTTACAAAATCAGAACATGCAAACATAACAGTAATATAGTCCATTCCAGTCCTTGTCTTCCACCAACAAACACTCCTCCTTCCTGTTTATCACACTTGTGACAAAGCATTGGCTTTGGCTGCAACAATAGCCTCCATCTCCAAAATTCTCCTTCAGTTTTTAACCCTGTTTTAATTCCAAATTCAAACTTAGTTTATTGTTATAACGATAAATTAGTTCTGGTAATGTCCTCACAGAACTAGGCAGGATAACACATTACATGTGTGTAGTCTGGGCCATTCAGAAAGATCATTTTATCTCTGTCCCCTTTCTTGTTCATTGGCCTTAGCTGCTCTTCTGTCAAGCAATTCGAGTCTTTTGTTTGCTCTGGATCTGCACCATCACATTCTGCACACACTCTGGCAAAGACACACAGCAGATTGTTTTTCCTGGTGCCAGACCCCATTTCGGCCATGGTTCCAAAGATCATGTTGGCAGTTACGCTGCTGCAAAAACCAATGTAAGGTATTTGAATACCAGCTGTGTACAGTACAGTTCCACTGGGCATCCACATCTCTGCACTCCATACAGAATCATTATGCCAGCAGTTCATTTTAGATGATGGGAAATTTTGGCCAACAGTCTGATTCCATGTTGTTGTTGTCCTTTCCTTTCATCCACAGTACAATATGATCATAGTTTCTATGATTTCTATGAATACTCCACTCCTCAATCTCCTTTTTTAGATCACACATGACCGTTGATTCATCCACATTTTCCTTGGCATAGATGATGTGCTGTTTTTGACAGTCCTGTATTTTATGTTCAGGCAAATTGAACAATTCAGGAACATGTTTCAAAACAATCAGCTTGACTTTTATCTGTCTCCACACCTGCTCACGTTCTTTGTTCACATTATTATCCATTAACTGGTTCTCCTTCTCCAGTTTGATTGATCGAGACTTTTGGCTCCTGCGTCTGACTGAGTAAGCATCGGCTTTTCCACCTGAACCTGTGCCAACTTGAAAAGGTCGTGTTTTCAAGGATGTTGTTTAATTGGAACAGCATTTCCCACATCTATCTCACTCCCAATTATCTCAACCCGTGGACCTGACCTGCACCGACCCACTCCCCTCAACAACATGCACACACCCTGACCCAACAACCCCCTACCGACCTCCAGTGTGCATCAAATTCTTTTAATTCCTGCAGGCCATCAATTTCTGACGCAAAACTGTACTCAGTTCACAGTTATAGCATGACTCCCTTACTTTTACACTCAATCCTCCTTTGCATTCCATTTGTCTATCAGCATACTAACCATAGAATCCCTCCAGTGCAATAGGAGATCATTTGGCTCATCGAATCTGCACTGACTCTCCGAAAGAGCATCTTACCCAGGCTCAACACCCACACCCCATCCCCGTAACCCCGCGCATTTACCATGGCTAATCCACCTAAACTACACATCTTTGAATTATAAGGGGCGATTTAGCATGGAAACCAGAGAGAATGTGCAAACTCCGCACAGGCAGTTACCCAAGGCCAGAATCGAACCTGGGTCCCTGATGCTGTGAGGCAGCAGTGCTAACCACTGATCACCATTTTGTGATTCATGTACAGGAACAGTCTGATCCCACTGTCTGATACATTCTGCAGTTTCATCCTATTTAAATAATACCTTATTCTGATTTTCTAATCTTCCTGTCAAAGTGGACATCCTTACATTTCCCTACATTATACTCGTCTGCCAAATTTCTGCCGCCTCACTGAACCTATCTATAATTCCCTTACAAACTTTTCTAATCCTCCTCACAACTTGCTTTCCTACCTATATCTATTTACAATACAGTCAAGTCCCTTCATCCAAGTCATTAGTATGGATGGTAAATAATTGAGGCCCCAGCACTGATCACAGTGGAACTCCACTAGTTACTGTTTGCCAATCTGGGACTGAATGTAGAAAGATCAACAGATCTGGATTGCATGTTTTCCAAAATGCTACAAGTTAATACAGGCATTAACCATAATTTTTTTAAAAACAGGGATTGTGGCCAATGATGGGAATATGCCAAAAGTTGCATTCCTATTTTAAAAAGAGGAAAAGATGATCAAGAAAATGATTTCTCACCTCAGTTGTGAATTAATTTCTGGAGTTTGCTAACACAGACTTAAAGAAATGTACTCATTGTAGAATCCCTACAATGCAGAGTGAGGCCATTCGGCCCAGCGAGTCTGCACTGACTATCCGACAGAATATCCCACCCAGGCCCTATCCCCATAACTCCATGCATTGACCCCGTTAATCCCTTAACCTACACATTTTGTGATATTAAAGGGCAGTTTAGCCAATCAGCCTAATCTGCACATAATCAAATTAATCATTTATGAAGGGGATCTTGAGCTCAGCTAAGAAGCCAGATTTCATGATCCATTTTGACCTCCCTTGACCCCAGCATCACAATTGCCAGTTTTAATCTTCACTCCATGTGATATTTGGTGGGGTGGGATTGAGTCAGATTGCCACTCCACTCCTAGTTTCGTATCTGAAAGTGACGACCGACATTCCGAGAGTCACGTAGAGCTACTGGAGGGATGGAAGGAGTCCTGTGGGGTGCTTCAGGGTGTGTTGGGGAGTATACAGGGGGGTGTGGTGTGTGCTATGGGCAGTCAGGGGTATGGGGAATACTGTTGGGGTCAGGGTGGGTCAGTATTATAGTTAGCCAGAAGCTAGAAATGGTTTTACTTCTAACTTTTTCTCGGTAATTATTGTTGTAAGACAGTGAGAACTATCCAAAGTTTACGTTTTAAATCACATTATTGAATGGTTACAAGTGCAGGACAATTGCTCAGAGGGAGTTTGAACTGCAGTCCTTAACTGAGAGTTTCTGGGTTGGAGAGAGGGAGTCCCAGCACATCGTTGGAGTAACCGCCCCGCCCCCTCACGATACACTGCCCCAGAGTTTGTAAGTTAAAGGGCCAAGAAAGGACTGCGTGAACTGAACACAGTTAAGACTGAGTTCTGACAACATTTCATCAACAATGCTGAAGACATGTGCTCCAGAACTAGCCATGCTCCAAGCCGAGCTGTTCCAGTAAAGCTACAACACTGGCATTTGCCTGACAAAATGGAAAATTGCTCAGGTATGCACTGTCCACGAAAAGCAGGACAAATCCAACCCAGCCAATTACAGGCCCATCAGTCTACTCAGTCATCAGCAAAGTGATGGAAGGGGTCATCAACAGTGGTATCAAATGGGATTTATTCAGCCACAAGATGCTCACAGCTGCTCAGTTTAGGTTCCGCTAGAACCACTCATTTCCAGATCTTATTTTAGCCTTGATTCAAACATGGACAAAAGAGTTGAATTCCTGAGGTGAGGTTGACGGGCCTTAATATCAAGGTGGTATTTTATGAAGTGTGACAGAAAGGAGCCCTAACAAGGGACCAAGGGGGCAAATCCTAAAACTATTAGTGTCATACCAGCATAAGGGAAGACAGTTGTGATTGTTGGAGGACAATCAGCTCAGCCCCACTACATTCTTGTTGGAGTTCCTCTGGGCAATGTCGTGCTTCATCAATGACCTTTTCTCCACCATAAGATTAGAATTGGGGATGTTCGCTGAAGATTTCACACTGCTGAATACCATTTGCAACTCAACAGAAGCTGGAGCAGTCCATACCTTAATACATGAAGACAGAGACAGCATTCAGACTCTAGCTTACAAGTAACATTCACATCACAAATGCCAGGCAATGATTGTCCCCAACAAAAGAGAATCTAACAATCTCCCTGTGACATTCAACAGTATTACAATCACTGAATCCTCCATGATCAACATGCAGAGAGTTACTATTGATATTTAATTGGACCAACCACATAAATACTCTGGTCAGAATCTGGGAATTCTGGGAGTAACTTATCCCCTGATTACATAGAGCCCACCCATCATTTATAAGGCACAAACCAGACATGTGATGGAATACTCTGCATCTGCCTGGTTGAGTGCAACTCCAACAACATAAGCCAGGATATAGCAGCCAACATGATCAGCACCCTGTCCACCATCTTAAACATTCACTGTCTCCACCACCGACGCACAATGGCAGCAGTGTGTATGTGCCATCTACAAGATGCACTGCAGGAACTCCCAAAGGCTCTTTTGACTGCATTTTCCAAATGCGCAACGTCTACCTCCTAGAAGAACAAGGGCAGTGGACACAGGTAGTAGGAACACCACCACCTGCCAGGTTTCCTCCAAATCACTCACCATCCTGACTTGCAAAATTGGCATCCCAATTGAACTGTGAACATTATCCAAGGTATTTGATACAGCACAGTTCCATATCTATAAAATCTTCCTCACTATCAAGCACATGACCAATTTCTGTATCATCTGCTAACTTGTATCATCACTCATAACTGTCCCGATATACACTCGCTTGTAACTGTTCTGATGTAGACTCGCCCGTAATGGTCCCAATATACATTAACCTTGAAGTTTTTATCAACACTAACCAATGAATGTCCTTATAGCAGTAGCTTGCAATTAAGTTCTTTTATTCTTGATTACCTCTGCATGCTTGTGACATTTTGTATGCAAGTCTCCTTATTATGTTTTCTTTATTTAAAATAACTCTTCAGGATGAATTTTTTAGCAAACTGTGTTAGTGTGAATCATCAGAGGAGCAATGTGCCATTATGGTTAGAATCCCTTCAGCAAATGGTACAACATTAAATTCTAAAATAATTGGTATCATTCTATTGTGTGTTTGTAAAGAAATGGAAAAGCTACCAAACAAAATTCATAGAAATTACATGAGCTCATATTTCCTTAGTTTAATTCTATAACATTTCCTACCACTCCTACTCTCCACGATTATTCGGATATAATGATGTATTCCACTGGTATTTTTGTCTTTGGCAACGTCAGTCCTGATGTGGAGATGCCAGCGTTGGACTGGGGTAAACACAGTAAGAAGTCTCACAGCACCAGGTTAAAGTTGGACTTTAACCTGGTGTTGTGAGACTTCTTATTACATCAGTCCCAGCCAGGTTTTCAGGCCAGAGTGAGGATGTTGTTTGACTGGAGCCCATGATCCTCACAATATCTACTGGAACTAAATGTAAACAAGTATAAGTAACCTGGAATTGTCATATCTGAGTAATTGTAACAGGATTCACTGTAAGACAATAATTAAACTGGGTTGAAGCGTTGCTTTCAAGCTAATGTTATTTTGAATGAAATAAAGGAAATGTGATGTCATGGATTTTTAAAGGAAAACAAAAACAGATTGCAAAACAATAAAGATTTCCTTGATTCTACCATTTCAAATTTGAATAATTTTGGTCCAGAGACCTTCAGAGATGTACAGGATTGCAGTCTGGTTTGCTAGTTCTGTTGCATACAGTTTGTTAGTTCCTGGGAGTACACCGTCAAAGATGCAGAACCAGAACCGATTCAATCCATACAGATGTTAGTTTGTAGATGACATAATGCTACAAGGGTTCTGTAGACACCATGGCCCTTCCAGCAAAGAAGATTCCTCACTTTCATCAATAGATAAAAATGGATCAGAAATGAAAATCAATAGCATGTGAATGACAAGACTTCAGTTTCACTGCAACTTTCGTCAAAGGATTTGTGATTGTTTCTCAGTTTTGAAATGAAGGTTCTGTCCGACTAAAAACTCTGAAGGAGAGTCTTGCAGATTCAAAGTGTTAACTCTATTTTCTCTCTCACAGACACTGCTAAACATGCTGAGTTTTTCCAGCATTTTCTGTTTTTGGTCTTGTCTAACTAACTTGATTGAATTTTCTGAGGAGGTAACAAAGAGGGTCAATGAGGATATTGTATTCCTTGTAGTCTATATGTATTTAAGCCAGGCTTTTAACAAGGTCGCACATGGCAGACATGTCAGAAAGGAAATCCAAGTGTTGAGTTGAATCCCATATTGGCTCCATGGCAGTCCGCAAAATGTGATGGTCGATTGGTGCTATTGTGACTGGAAGGCTGTTTTCATTGAGGTTCTGCAGGGTTCAGTACTAGGTTCCTTGCTTTTTGTGGCATACATCGGTGATTTATACTTAAATGTAGGAGCATATTTTAAAAATTAGCAGATTTTTGAATTGATTTATTGTTGTTACATCTATTGGGATACAGTGAAAAGTATTGTTTCTTGCGAGCTAAACAGGCAAAACATATCGTTCATAGAGATGGAAACAAGAGAGTGCAGAAAGTAGTGCGACAGTCATAGCTAGGGTGTAGAGAAAGATCAACTTAATGCAAGGCAAGTCCATTCAAAAGTCTGACAGCAGCAGGGAAGAAGCTGTTCTTGAGTTGGTTGGTACGTGACCTCAGACTTTTGTATCTTTTCCCCAATGGAAGAAGGTGGAAGAGAGAATGTCCGGGGTAATTTCCCTTAGGAAGGAGATCAATAACTAGGAGGCATAGAAGTTCTGGTAGAGAGTTGAAAATGTTTTCATCCAGTGAGTGATGGAGAATGGGGCCTGATCAGTCAGAGCTGGAAAGTGAGATTAAGCTGGAGAGCTCTTTTTTGCCGACACATCGGTATAATGTACCAAATGGCCTACTGTGCCTTATATTTTCTACGTTTCTAAAGGTATTTTGTACTGTGTGGTACCCAACTTACAGTACTCAATGTGGAAAATGCCCATCTCAATGTATAACAAGGACAGATGCAAGATGGTGAGGAGGTTTCCATTTTTCAGATGCAGAGTTACAATCAGTCCACAAGGGAGTACAAGATGCTGTGATATTCAAGGATTGTCCTTATCAACTCAACCAAGCAATGCTCCAAAATACACTCCGATTGTCTAAGAATATTGTGATGATGCATTTTGACTTCCAATACTGCTGTGCCTGTCAAAGTGAATTTCTCTATTTTAATACTTTCTTTTCACGATGCATTTATAATGATTGCATTCCATTGATAATGAATACATTCATAAAACCCATTAAATGCCATGGTGTTTCCCACATTATTTACACCTTCTGTGCAGCATGGTATGTATAGAATCATAGAATCTCTACAGTACAAAAGGAGGCCATTTGACCCACCAAGTCTGTACCGACTGTAATCCCATCCAGGCCCTATTTCCGTAACCCCACACATTTACCCTGCTAATCTCCCTGACATTGTGGAGTAAGTAAGTACTATTGGCTGGCATGAGTGGGCTTATGTTCAGTATCAAAATGCTGTGAAGATTACTATTTCAGAACATCCTTTCCTGTGAAAAATCTGAATAGAACCCGAAGGGGGTGGAACATTATTTCACCATATTAGAGGAAACAAAAACATTGCAAAGGAATCTATTTTCTGAGAGACTAAAATGTTAAGTAAGTACAATGAATAGAATGTTTTTGATTTCCCAGCAATAACATCAAATAAAAGCAGTAACTGCTGGAAATCCTGAGCAGGACTGGGGACAGGGTGACATTTCAGGTCAATTACCTTTCAACAGAACTGAGAGAAGTTAAGATGTAATCAGTTTAAATCGGGTAAGATGTGGGAAAACCAAACAAAAGAAAAGGCAGAAAACATTAAATGGCCAAAGGGATGGTGCTGCGAATCTATAAGATATGACAATGGGACAAGTAAGGAAACAAAGTTGATGATTGGCAGAATCATCAACTTGCCAAATGAAGCAAAAAAAGGAAAAGAAACAAGTGAATAAAACCAAAATTAGCAAAGAAACAGAAACCAAAATATGGGCAAAGGTTATGGTCAAACTTTGTTGATCTCAGTTGTGTACCCACAAAATTACAAAATGCTCTCAAAATGTATAACTTCTTTAATTTCTCTAAATAAAAAGTGTTGCTATGAGTACTTGCATGTGCCCCAGCAACCCATCTTTTTTCTGGAATAAATGGAACATTTTTTGATTCCGTCCGACTCGGGGCCCCTTCCCTCCCTCACTTCTTTTTCTGGTACATCGCCAATTTCGTGCTGTTACCTTGATCTGGAACATTTTCTGAACCTTGTTTTCAATTTCCACCCTTCCCTCAGTTTTACAATGTCTACTCCAGCTCTTTTCTTCCTTGACTTCTCTGGATCCATTTCTGAGGATGGCCATCAACGAATGTTCATTATCAGCTCGCTGACTCCCACAAATACCTTGACGACACTTCCTCACACCCCACCCGTCTGAGGACTTTCACTTTTTCCATCACTTTTGCATATGTTCTGATGATGCTACCTTCCATGCTAGCATTTCCATATATCGTCTTTTTTCCCTCAACTGAGCATTTTTCCCACCTCCACTGTGGTTGACGGGACCCTTGATCATGTCCATTCCATATTCTGCACTTCTGTTCTCACCTCTTCCCTTCCCTTTCAGAATTAGGATAGGGTTCCCCGGTCCTCACCTTCCACCCCATCAATTTCTGCATTCAACAGCTCATCATCTGCCATCTCTGCTACCCCAGCAAGATAACACCACCAAATACATATTCCCTTTCCCTTTCAAAGAGACTGTTCCCTCATCAATACACTGGTCTGCTCCTTGGTCATCTCCTCCCCTTCCCACAGCAGCTTTCCATGCAGGAACAGGAGATACAACACCCTCCTCTCCCTTCTCACTGCCCTGGGCACCATGCACTCCTTCCACATGAAACCACAATTTACTTGTACTTCTAGTATGTGAAATTCGCCACTCTCAAAATGGTTAACTCTACTTTGAGCAATCCAAACTCAGATTGAGTGACCTTTTTTGTGAAACACCACTGTTCAGCTTCCAGTCACTCCATCTTGCTCACACTCTGGCCTTTCTGTCCACAGCCTCCAGTAGGGAAGCTCAATTCAAGCTCAAGGAATTTCTTCCAATCTAATCTGATTAGAAACTTCCAAGCCTTGTAGGCCCAACATTGAGTTCAACAGTTCTGGTCAAAATTTCTGCCCCCATTTTGTTTCTTTATCTTTGCAACTTTTGGTTTTATTCTATTCTTTCCCATTGTTCCCCCCTTTTTATTTGCTTTCATTTGGAACTGTTCACAATCCTACCATTCACACTTCCTCTAAACACATCTTTTATTTCTTTACTTGTTTCATTGCTATTCCACTTGGCCTTCCAGCATGTGCCCTTTTGTCATTTAATATGCCCTGCTGTCACCCAGCACAGATCTGCCTTTTTATTCTGTGTCCAAAGCACCTTAACTTCTCCCAGTTCTGGTGAAAGGTTATCAACCTGAAATGTCAACTCTGTTTATCGCTCCACAGATGTTGTCAAATCTGCTATGCATTTCCAGCATTTTTTGCTTTTATTTCATATTTCCAGCATCTACAACATTTTGCTTTTTCAACATCTCTTACTTTGATGAACACACAATTCATCCATTAGAAACCAATTGTCCAGCGTAAAAACTGCATTGCATTGGTGTATGTTTTCCAATAGCATTGATACCTGCTCAGAAATAGAGTTCCCAGGCCTCTGATGATGGCAGTGTACCTGGCCAGTTTTCTTTGTGGGTATCACTAGCCCTACCTCATTTATTGCCCATTCCATGTTTATAAACGGCAGGACTTTCTAGGCCAACAGTGAGGGCACTAAGAATAGTATCAGACAGGAACCATGTGTGGAACAGGCTGGATAGAGGTGGCAGATTGCCTGGTAACTGGCATTAACTGCAGAATGTACACACAGTGTATTGGAATGAAGAAAGTACAAACCAATATTTATTCCTTGCATTTACCAAACCTCTGTCTTGTTTAACTTTTACCTCCTGATTGGAGCTCTGTGCTTTAAAAACAAAATACCAAAAATATTTTGGTTAATGGCATGTAAAAATATATATCAAAATGCACATGTGGCAATGTTTTATTAAGATTCTTCAATAACTCATTGACTTGGGTTTATCTGGAAAAAACAACACTGTACAGCCCTGCATTTAAACTAATGTGGAGTTATGTTTGAAGTTTGCTTTCTCTTGCAGTTTGACTAAACAAATTATTTCTGGTATCGTTTGGAGTTTTGTGTTTTGTTTATTTGAAATTTTTGTTATTTCGCTATACCCCGTATTGGTTGGGAGGGTGAGACATACTTGCACGTACATTTGCAATTGCTGTTTAAACCAGTCTGAGTCTAGGGAACTGATACTCTTTATTACCCTGGACAGATATGATTATCTGGTTAAACTAAAGGGAAAACATTGTCAGGGCTGAGCAAAGGAAGATTAAGAATTCAAATCTGAACTTTAGATTTGACCCGAGACTTTCTGTTGTTAAAACCAGGTTTCAATTTTGAAAGATTTGTCAAAGGCGCAGTCAGTTAACTGCATATTATGTTTGGTTGGGTTGACCAAATTCAACTATATTCCAGTATATGTGATTAACAAGGTTCTGAACTCCACTATCATTAGATCCTACCAGCAGTGCATGGCCCAGAAGCTTAAGGGGCTAAAAGCACTTAGACAATGAAAAGCTTTTGTGGCACTAACTTTCACATTACTGACCTAAGTTTGAGCACCAGAAGGTCGTGGACTAAAGCCCAGTTCCATGATGTGAACTCGTGATCTCATTGTATGATTAGCTTTGGCATAGTTTGGAGGAAAGATGCCATCTACTTGTCTGGATGGATGTAAAAGTTCCAATGGACGTACTTTGAAGAAAATAATTCGATGGGTATCTTGGTCAACATTCATCCTCAGTTAGCACCACCAAAACTGATCAGCTGATCATTCATCTCGGTGCTGTTGGTAGGAGCTTGCTTTGTGCAATTTGGTGACCATTGTTTTCATTCCTTCATGGGATTTGCGCATCTCTAGCGAGGCTAGTATTTATTGCCCATCCCAAATTGCCCATGTGAAGAGTGAAGCACCACCTTGAATATGATTCAGTGGTTTGCTGGGCCATTTCAGAGGACTATGATGAGTCAGCCACTTTTCCCACTGATCAACAATGACTACATTGCAAGTAACTTACTAGCTGTTGAAGCATTTTGGAACATCCTGTTGATATGAAATGTGTTGAATAAATACAAGTTATTTATTTCAGTTGGCAATTTACATTGTTTCCTGTTGCTTTCAGGGCACATTTACAGAAATCCCAGCTAGTAACATTCGACAAGTCATTGCACGGAGACTAATAGAATCCAAAACTACGATCCCACATTCATACGCCAGTATTGACTGTAACATTGAACAAGTCTTAAAGATGAGGAAGCAACTAGCCAAAGGTGGGTTTTGCTGTTAATTTGATATCACTGTCAGAAAGTCCTGGTTCATTTTTCACATGTTCCTCCACAGCCACCTCTGTCTTCTAATCCTGACACTAATGCTGTAAATGCAAAACAAACTCTCACCTCAGCAAATGTATGAAAGAGAAAGTTAGGTTAACGCATTGCACAGGATTCACCATCAGAAATGTGAACCAGGCTTGCTTTTTCAAAAACTGAATATTGTGCAACTCCAACATTTTCTATTTTTTTATTTTCGAATTAGTAACGCTGATGATTAAATGAATAATTCCACTAGTCGAAAAGTCCAACGAGTCACTAGTCAAATAGGACATTTTCTCAGCTTTATCATCACAGCCACAGTGTGACAATACATAGTCTGTGCTCTTACAGCAGAGCCTTGTCAGCAACACCATTGATCATGAGGGAAGACATTTTCTCTTTCTTTGCTTTTTTCTCTCTCCCTCTCGTGCTCTCTCTCCCTCTCGTGCTCTCTCTCCCTCTCGTGCTCTCTCTCCCTCTCGTGCTGTCTCTCCCTCTCGTGCGCTCTCTCTCGTGCGCTCTCTCTCGTGCGCTCTCTCTCATGCGCTCTCTCTCATGCGCTCTCTCTCTCTCGTGCGCTCTCTCGTGCGCTCTCTCTCTCGTGCGCTAACTCTCTCGTGCGCTCTCTCTCTCGTGCGCTCTCTCTCTCTCGTGCGCTCTCTCTCTCTCGTGCGCTCGCTCTCTCTCGTGCGCTCGCTCTCTCTCGTGCGCTCGCTCTCTCTCGTGCACTCGCTCTCTCTCGTGCGCTCGATCTCTCTCGTGCGCTCGATCTCTCTCGTGCGCTCACTCTCTCTCGTGCGCTCGCTCTCTCTCGTGCGCTCGCTCTCTCTCGTGCGCTCGCTCTCTCTCGTGCGCTCTCTGTCTCTCGTGCGCTCTCTGTCTCTCGTGCGCTCTCTGTCTCTCGTGCGCTCTCTGTCTCTCGTGCGCTCTCTGTCTCGTGCGCTCTCTGTCTCGTGCGCTCTCTGTCTCTCGTGCGCTCTCTGTCTCTCGTGCGCTCTCTGTCTCTCGTGCGCTCTCTGTCTCTCGTGCGCTCTCTGTCTCTCGTGCGCTCTCTGTCTCTCGTGCGCTCTCTCTCTCGTGCGCTCTCTCTCTCTCGTGCTCTCTTTCTCTCGTGCTCTCTTTCTCTCGTGCTCTCTCTCTCTCGTGCGCTCTCTCTCTCTCGTGCGCTCTCTCTCTCTCGTGCGCTCTCTCTCTCTCGTGCGCTCTCTCTCTCGTGCGCTCTCTCTCTCTCGTGCGCTCTCTCTCTCGTGCGCTTTCTCTCTCTCGTTCGCTCTCTCTCGTGCGCTCTCTCTCTCGTGCGTTCTCTCTCTCTCGTGCGTTCTCTCTCTCTTGTGCGTTCTCTCTCTCTCGTGCGTTCTCTCTCGTGCGCTCTCTCTCTCTCGTGCGCTCTCTCTCTCTCGTGCGCTCTCTCTCTCTCGTGCGCTCTCTCTCTCTCGTGCGCTCTCTCGCTCTCGTGCGCTCTCTCTCTCGTGCGCTCTCTCCCTCTCTCGTGCGCTCTCTCGCTCTCGTGCGCTCTCTCTCTCTCGTGCGCTCTCTCTCGTGCGCTCTCTCTCTCGTGCGCTCTCTCTCTCTCTCCCTCGTGCGCTCCCTCTCCCTCGTGCGCTCTCTCTCCCTCGTGCGCTCTCTCTCCCTCGTGCGCTCTCTCTCCCTCGTGCGCTCTCTCTCGTGCGCTCTCTCTCTCTCGTGCGCTCTCTCTCTCTCGTGCGCTCTCTCTCTCTCGTGCGCTCTC
Source organism: Mustelus asterias (assembly GCF_964213995.1). Classification (NCBI taxonomy): domain Eukaryota; kingdom Metazoa; phylum Chordata; class Chondrichthyes; order Carcharhiniformes; family Triakidae; genus Mustelus; species Mustelus asterias. The sequence goes on from NC_135809.1 coordinate 77,548,128, forward strand.
TCTCTCTCGTGCGCTCTCTCTCTCTCGTGCGCTCTCTCTCTCGTGCGCGCTCTCTCTCGTGCGCGCTCTCTCTCGTGCGCTCTCTCTCGTGCGCTCTCTCTCTCGTGCGCTATCTGTCTCACCTGCGCTCTCTCTCTCTCGTGCGCTCTCTCTCTCGTGCGCTCTCTCTCTCGTGCGCTCTCTCTCTCTCTCTCGTGCGCCCTCTCTCTCTCTCTCGTGCGCCCTCTCTCTCTCTCTCGTGCGCCCTCTCTCTCTCTCTCGTGCGCTCTCTCTCTCTCGTGCGCTCTCTCTCTCGTGCGCTCTCTCTCGTGCGCTCTCTCTCTCATGCGCTCTCTCTCTCTCTCATGCGCTCTCTCTCTCTCTCGTGCGCTCTCTATCTCTCGTGCGCTCTCTCTCGTGCACTCTCTCTCGTGCGCTTGCTCTCTCTCGTGCGCTCGCTCTCTCTCGTGCGCTCGCTCTCTCTCGTGCGCTTGCTCTCTCGTGCGCTTGCTCTCTCGTGCGCTTGCTCTCTCTCGTGCGCTCGCTCTCTCTCTTGCGCTTGCTCTCTCTCGTGTGCTCACTCTCTCGTGCGCTCTCTGTCTCTCGTGCGCTCTCTGTCTCTCGTGCGCTCTCTGTCTCTCGTGCGCTCTCTGTCTCTCGTGCGCTCTCAGTCTCTCGTGCACTCTCAGTCTCTCGTGCGCTCTCTGTCTCGTGCGCTCTCTGTCTCGTGCGCTCTCTGTCTCGTGCGCTCTCTGTCTCGTGCGCTCTCTGTCTCGTGCGCTCTCTGTCTCGTGCGCTCTCTGTCTCGTGCGCTCTCTGTCTCGTGCGCTCTCTGTCTCGTGCGCTCTCTGTCTCGTGCGCTCTCTGTCTCTCGTGCGCTCTCAGTCTCTCGTGCGCTCTCTGTCTCTCGTGCGCTCTCTGTCTCTCGTGCGCTCTCTCTCTCGTGCGCTCGCTCTCTCTCGTGCGCTCTCTCTCTCTCCTGCGCTCTCTGTCTCTCCTGTGCTCTCTGTCTCTCTCGGGCGCTCTCTCTCTCGTGCGCTCTCTCTCTCGTGCGTTCTCTCTCGTGCACTCTCTCTCGTGCGCTATCTCTCTCGTGCGCTCTCTCTCTCGTGCGCTCTCTCTCTCACCTGCGCTCTCTCTCTATCGTGTGCTCTCTCTCTCGTGTGCTCTCTCTCTCTCGTGCGCCCTCTCTCTCTCTCTCGTGCGCCCTCTCTCTCTCTCGTGCACTCTCTCTCTCTCGTGCACTCTCTCTCTCTCGTGCACTCTCTCTCTCGGGCGCTCTCTCTCTCGTGCGCTCTCTCTCTCGTGCGCTCTCTATCTCTCGTGCGCTCTCTCTCGTGCACTCTCGTGCACTCTCTCCTGCCCCCTCTCTCGTGCGCTCTCTCTCTCTCGTGCTCTCTCTCCCTCTCGTGCTCTCTCTCCCTCTCGTGATGTCTCTCTCTCTCGTGCGCTCTCTCTCGTGCGCTCTCTCTCGTGCGCTCTCTCTCGTGCTCTCTCTCGTGCGCTCTCTCTCTCTCGTGCGCTCTCTCTCGTGCGCTCTCTCTCGTGCGCTCTCTCTCTCGTGCGCTCTCTCTCTCGTGCGCTCACTCTCTCGTGCGCTCTCTCTCTCGTGCGCTCTCTCTCTCGTGCGCTCTCTCTCGTGCGCTCTCTCTCGTGCGCTCTCTCTCGTGCGCTCTCTCTCTCTCGTGCGCTCTCTCTCGTGCGCTCTCTCTCTCTCGTGCGCTCTCTCTCTCTCGTGCGCTCTCTCTCTCGTGCGCTCTCTCTCTCTCGTGCGCTCTCTCTCTCTCGTGTGCTCGCTCTCTCTCGTGCGCTCGCTCTCTCTCGTGCGTTCGCTCTCTCGTGCGCTCTCTGTCTCTCGTGCGCTCTCTGTCTCTCGTGCGCTCTCTGTCTCTCGTGCGCTCTCTGTCTCTCGTGCGCTCTCTGTCTCTCGTGCGCTCTCTGTCTCTCGTGCGCTCTCTGTCTCTCGTGCGCTCGCTGTCTCTCGTGCGCTCTCTGTCTCTCGTGCGCTCTCTGTCTCTCGTGCGCTCTCTGTCTCTCGTGCGCTCTCTGTCTCTCTCGTGCGCTCTCTGTCTCTCGTGCGCTCTCTCTCTCTCGTGCGCTCTCTCTCTCTCGTGCGCTCTCTCTCTCTCGTGCGCTCTCTCTCTCTCGTGCGCTCTCTCTCTCTCGTGCGCTCTCTCTCTCGTGCGCTCTCTCTCTCGTGCGCTCTCGCCCTCTCGTGCGCTCTCTCTCTCTCGTGCGCTCTCTCTCTCTCGTGCGCTCTCTCTCTCTCGTGCGCTCTCTCTCTCTCGTGCGCTCTCTCTCTCTCTTGCGCTCTCTCTCTCTCGTGCGCTCTCTCTCTCTCGTGCGCTCTCTCTCTCGTGCGCTCTCTCTCGTGCGCTCTCTCGTGCGCTCTCTCTCTCGTGCGCTCTCTCTCTCGTGCGCTCTCTCTCTCGTGCGCTCTCTCTCTCGTGCGCTCTCTCTCGTGCGCTCTCTCTCTCGTGCGCTCTCTCTCTCGTGCGCTCTCTCTCGTGCGCTCTCTCTCTCGTGCGCTCTCTCTCTCGTGCGCTCTCTCTCTCGTGCGCTCTCTCTCGTGCGCTATCTCTCTCGTGCGCTATCTCTCTCACCTGCGCTCGCTCTCTCTCGTGCGCACTCTCTCTCGTGCGCTCTCTCTCTCTCTCGTGCGCCCTCTCACTCTCTCTCGTGCGCCCTCTCACTCTCGTGCGCCCTCTCTCTCTCGTGCGCTCTCTCTCTCTCGTGCGCTCTCTCTCTCTCTCGTGCGCTCTCTCTCTCGTGCGCTCTCTCTCTCTCTCATGCGCTCTCTCTCTCTCTCGTGCGCTCTCTATCTCTCGTGCGCTCTCTCTCGTGCACTCTCTCTCGTGCGCTTGCTCTCTCTCGTGCGCTCGCTCTCTCTCGTGCGCTCGCTCTCTCTCGTGCGCTCGCTCTCTCTCGTGCGCTCGCTCTCTCTCGTGCGCTCGTTCTCTCTCGTGTGCTCACTCTCGTGCGCTCTCTGTCTCTCGTGCGCTCTCTGTCTCTCGTGCGCTCTCTGTCTCTCGTGCGCTCTCTGTCTCTCGTGCGCTCTCAGTCTCGTGTGCTCTCTGTCTCGTGCGCTCTCTGTCTCGTACGCTCTCTGTCTCGTGCGCTCTCTGTCTCTCGTGCGCTCTCTGTCTCTCGTGCGCTCTCTGTCTCTCGTGCGCTCTCTGTCTCTCGTGCACTCTCAGTCTCTCGTGCCCCCTCTGTCTCGTGCGCTCTCTGTCTCGTGCGCTCTCTGTCTCGTGCGCTCTCTGTCTATCGTGCGCTCTCTGTCTCTCGTGCGCTCTCTGTCTCTCGTGCGCTCTCTGTCTCTCGTGCGCTCTCAGTCTCTCGTGCGCTCTCTGTCTGGTGAGCTCTCTGTCTCGTGCGCTCTCTGTCTCGTGCGCTCTCTGTCTCTCGTGCGCTCTCTGTCTCTCGTGCGCTCTCTGTCTCTCCTGCGCTCTCTGTCTCTCGTGCGCTCTCAGTCTCTCGTGCGCTCTCAGTCTCTCGTGCACTCTCAGTCTCTCGTGCGCTCTCTGTCTCTCGTGCGCTCTCTGTCTCTCGTGCGCTCTCAGTCTCCCGTGCGCTCTCAGTCTCTCGTGCGCTCTCAGTCTCTCGTGCGCTCTCAGTCTCTCGTGCGCTCTCAGTCTCTCGTGCGCTCTCAGTCTCTCGTGCGCTCTCAGTCTCGTGCGCTCTCTGTCTCTCGTGCGCTCTCTGTCTCTCGTGCGCTCTCTCTCTCTCGTGCGCTCTCTCTCTCGTGCTCTCTCTCTCTCTCTCTCGTGCGCCCTCTCTCTCTCTCTCGTGCGCCCTCTCTCTCGTGCGCTCTCTCTCTCGTGCGCTCTCTCTCTCGTGCGCTCTCTCTCTCTCGTGCGCTCTCTCTCTCTCGTGCGCTCGCTCTCTCTCGTGCGCTCGCTCTCTCTCGTGCGCTCGCTCTCTCTCGTGCGCTCGCTCTCTCTCGTGCGCTCGATCTCTCTCGTGCGCTCGATCTCTCTCGTGCGCTCGATCTCTCTCGTGCGCTCGCTCTCTCTCGTGCGCTCGCTCTCTCTCGTGCGCTCGCTCTCTCTCGTGCGCTCTCTGTCTCTCGTGCGCTCTCTGTCTCTCGTGCGCTCTCTGTCTCTCGTGCGCTCTCTGTCTCTCGTGCGCTCTCTGTCTCTCGTGCGCTCTCTGTCTCTCGTGCGCTCTCTGTCTCTCGTGCGCTCTCTGTCTCTCGTGCGCTCTCTGTCTCTCGTGCGCTCTCTGTCTCGTGCGCTCTCTGTCTCTCGTGCGCTCTCTGTCTCTCGTGCGCTCTCTGTCTCTCGTGCGCTCTCTGTCTCTCGTGCGCTCTCTGTCTCTCGTGCGCTCTCTCTCTCTCGTGCGCTCTCTCTCTCTCGTGCGCTCTCTTTCTCTCGTGCGCTCTCTCTCTCGTGCGCTCTCTCTCTCTCGTGCGCTCTCTCTCTCTCGTGCGCTCTCTCTCTCGTGCGCTCTCTCTCTCTCGTGCGCTCTCTCTCTCTCGTGCGCTCTCTCTCTCGTGCGCTCTCTCTCTCGTGCGCTTTCTCTCGTTCGCTCTCTCTCGTGCGCTCTCTCTCTCGTGCGTTCTCTCTCTCTCGTGCGTTCTCTCTCTCTCGTGCGTTCTCTCTCTCTCGTGCGTTCTCTCTCTCTCGTGCGTTCTCTCTCTCTCGTGCGTTCTCTCTCGTGCGCTCTCTCTCGTGCGCTCTCTCTCTCTCGTGCGCTCTCTCTCTCTCGTGCGCTCTCTCTCTCTCGTGCGCTCTCTCGCTCTCGTGCGCTCTCTCTCTCTCGTGCGCTCTCTCCCTCTCTCGTGCGCTCTCTCGCTCTCGTGCGCTCTCTCGCTCTCGTGCGCTCTCTCTCGTGCGCTCTCTCTCTCGTGCGCTCTCTCTCTCTCTCCCTCGTGCGCTCCCTCTCCCTCGTGCGCTCTCTCTCCCTCGTGCGCTCTCTCTCCCTCGTGCGCTCTCTCTCCCTCGTGCGCTCTCTCTCTCGTGCGCTCTCTCTCTCTCGTGCGCTCTCTCTCTCTCGTGCGCTCTCTCTCTCTCGTGCGCTCTCTCTCTCTCGTGCGCTCTCTCTCTCTCGTGCGCTCTCTCTCTCTCGTGCGCTCTCTCTCTCTCGTGCGCTCTCTCTCTCGTGCGCGCTCTCTCTCGTGCGCTCTCTCTCTCGTGCGCTCTCTCTCTCGTGCGCTCTCTCTCTCGTGCGCTCTCTCTCTCTCTCGTGCGCTCTCTCTCTTGTGCGCTCTCTCTCTCGTGCGCTATCTGTCTCACCTGCGCTCTCTCTCGTGCGCTCTCTCTCTCGTGCGCTCTCTCTCTCTCTCTCGTGCGCCCTCTCTCTCTCTCTCGTGCGCCCTCTCTCTCTCTCTCGTGCGCTCTCTCTCTCTCGTGCGCTCTCTCTCTCGTGCGCTCTCTCTCTCGTGCGCTCTCTCTCATGCGCTCTCTCTCTCTCTCATGCGCTCTCTCTCTCTCTCGTGCGCTCTCTATCTCTCGTGCGCTCTCTCTCGTGCACTCTCTCTCGTGCGCTTGCTCTCTCTCGTGCGCTCGCTCTCTCTCGTGCGCTCGCTCTCTCTCGTGCGCTCGCTCTCTCTCGTGCGCTTGCTCTCTCGTGCGCTTGCTCTCTCGTGCGCTTGCTCTCTCTCGTGCGCTCGCTCTCTCTCGTGCGCTTGCTCTCTCTCGTGCGCTCACTCTCTCGTGTGCTCTCTGTCTCTCGTGCGCTCTCTGTCCCTCGTGCGCTCTCTGTCTCTCGTGCGCTCTCTGTCTCTTGTGCGCTCTCAGTCTCTCGTGCACTCTCAGTCTCTCGTGCGCTCTCTGTCTCGTGCGCTCTCTGCCTCGTGCGCTCTCTGCCTCGTGCGCTCTCTGCCTCGTGCGCTCTCTGTCTCGTGCGCTCTCTGTCTCGTGCGCTCTCTGTCTCGTGCGCTCTCTGTCTCGTGCGCTCTCTGTCTCTCGTGCGCTCTCTGTCTCGTGCGCTCTCTGTCTCTCGTGCGCTCTCAGTCTCTCGTGCGCTCTCTCTCTCGTGCGCTCTCTCTCTCGTGCGCTCGCTCTCTCTCGTGCGCTCTCTCTCTCTCCTGCGCTCTCTGTCTCTCCTGTGCTCTCTGTCTCTCTCGGGCGCTCTCTCTCTCGTGCGCTCTCTCTCGTGCGCTCTCTCTCGTGCGTTCTCTCTCGTGCACTCTCTCTCGTGCGCTATCTCTCTCGTGCGCTCTCTCTCTCGTGCGCTCTCTCTCTCACCTGCGCTCTCTCTCTATCGTGTGCTCTCTCTCTCGTGTGCTCTCTCTCTCTCGTGCGCCCTCTCTCTCTCTCTCGTGCGCCCTCTCTCTCTCTCGTGCACTCTCTCTCTCGTGCACTCTCTCTCTCTCGTGCACTCTCTCTCTCGGGCGCTCTCTCTCTCGTGCGCTCTCTCTCTCGTGCGCTCTCTATCTCTCGTGCGCTCTCTCGTGCACTCTCGTGCACTCTCTCCTGCCCCCTCTCTCGTGCGCTCTCTCCCTCTCGTGCTCTCTCTCCCTCTCGTGCTCTCTCTCCCTCTCGTGATGTCTCTCCCTCTCGTGCGCTCTCTCTCGTGCGCTCTCTCTCGTGCTCTCTCTCGTGCGCTCTCTCTCTCTCGTGCGCTCTCTCTCGTGCGCTCTCTCTCGTGCGCTCTCTCTCGTGCGCTCTCTCTCGTGCGCTCACTCTCTCGTGCGCTCTCTCTCTCGTGCGCTCTCTCTCTCGTGCGCTCTCTCTCGTGCGCTCTCTCTCTCGTGTGCTCTCTCTCTCTCATGCGCTCTCTCTCTCGTGCGCTCTCTCTCTCTCGTGCGCTCTCTCTCTCGTGCGCTCTCTCTCTCGTGCGCTCTCTCTCTCTCGTGTGCTCGCTCTCTCTCGTGCGCTCGCTCTCTCTCGTGCGCTCGCTCTCTCTCGTGCGCTCGCTCTCTCGTGCGCTCTCTGTCTCTCGTGCGCTCTCTGTCTCTCGTGCGCTCTCTGTCTCTCGTGCGCTCTCTGTCTCTCGTGCGCTCTCTGTCTCTCGTGCGCTCTCTGTCTCTCGTGCGCTCTCTGTCTCTCGTGCGCTCTCTGTCTCTCGTGCGCTCTCTGTCTCTCGTGCGCTCTCTGTCTCTCGTGCGCTCTCTGTCTCTCTCGTGCGCTCTCTGTCTCTCTCGTGCGCTCTCGCTCTCTCGTGCGCTCTCTCTCTCTCGTGCGCTCTCTCTCTCTCGTGCGCTCTCTCTCTCTCGTGCGCTCTCTCTCTCTCGTGCGCTCTCTCTCATGCGCTCTCTCTCTCGTGCGCTCTCTCTCTCGTGCGCTCTCTCTCTCGTGCGCTCTCTCTCTCGTGCGCTCTCGCCCTCTCGTGCGCTCTCTCTCTCTCGTGCGCTCTCTCTCTCTCGTGCGCTCTCTCTCTCTCGTGCGCTCTCTCTCTCTCGTGCGCTCTCTCTCTCTCGTGCGCTCTCTCTCTCTCGTGCGCTCTCTCTCTCGTGCGCTCTCTCTCTCGTGCGCTCTCTCTCGTGCGCTCTCTCGTGCGCTCTCTCTCTCGTGCGCTCTCTCTCTCGTGCGCTCTCTCTCTCGTGCGCTCTCTCTCTCGTGCGCTCTCTCTCTCGTGCGCTCTCTCTCTCGTGCGCTCTCTCTCTCGTGCGCTCTCTCTCTCGTGCGCTCTCTCTCTCGTGCGCTCTCTCTCTCTCGTGCGCTATCTCTCTCGTGCGCTATCTCTCTCACCTGCGCTCTCTCTCTCTCGTGCGCTCTCTCTCTCGTGCGCTCTCTCTCTCGTGCGCTCTCTCTCTCTCGTGCGCCCTCTCACTCTCTCTCGTCCGCCCTCTCACTCTCGTGCGCCCTCTCTCTCTCGTGCGCTCTCTCTCTCTCGTGCGCTCTCTCTCTCTCTCTCTCGTGCGCTCTCTCTCTCGTGCGCTCTCTCTCTCTCTCATGCGCTCTCTCTCTCTCTCGTGCGCTCTCTATCTCTCGTGCGCTCTCTCTCGTGCACTCTCTCTCGTGCGCTTGCTCTCTCTCGTGCGCTTGCTCTCTCTCGTGCGCTTGCTCTCTCTCGTGCGCTCGCTCTCTCTCGTGCGCTCGCTCTCTCTCGTGCGCTCGCTCTCTCTCGTGCGCTCGCTCTCTCTCGTGCGCTCGTTCTCTCTCGTGCGCTCGCTCTCTCTCGTGCGCTCGCTCTCTCTCGTGTGCTCACTCTCGTGTGCTCTCTGTCTCTCGTGCGCTCTCTGTCTCTCGTGCGCTCTCTGTCTCTCGTGCGCTCTCTGTCTCTCGTGCGCTCTCTGTCTCTCTCGTGCGCTCTCTGTCTCTCTCGTGCGCTCTCTCTCTCTCGTGCGCTCTCTCTCGTGCGCTCTCTCTCTCTCGTGCGCTCTCTCTCTCTCGTGCGCTCTCTCTCTCTCATGCGCTCTCTCTCTCGTGCGCTCTCTCTCTCGTGCGCTCTCTCTCTCGTGCGCTCTCACCCTCTCGTGCGCTCTCTCTCTCGTGCGCTCTCTCTCTCTCGTGCGCTCTCTCTCTCTCGTGCGCTCTCTCTCGTGCGCTCTCTCTCTCTCGTGCGCTCTCTCTCTCTCGTGCGCTCTCTCTCTCTCGTGCGCTCTCTCTCTCGTGCGCTCTCTCTCTCGTGCGCTCTCTCTCTCGTGCGCTCTCTCGTGCGCTCTCTCTCGTGCGCTCTCTCTCGTGCGCTCTCTCTCTCGTGCGCTCTCTCTCTCGTGCGCTCTCTCTCTCGTGCGCTCTCTCTCTCGTGCGCTCTCTCTCTCGTGCGCTCTCTCTCTCGTGCGCTCTCTCTCTCGTGCGCTCTCTCTCTCTCGTGCGCTATCTCTCTCGTGCGCTATCTCTCTCACCTGCGCGCTCTCTCTCTCGTGCGCTCTCTCTCTCGTGCGCTCTCTCTCTCTCTCTCTCGTGCGCCCTCTCACTCTCTCTCGTGCGCCCTCTCACTCTCGTGCGCCCTCTCTCTCTCGTGCGCTCTCTCTCTCTCGTGCGCTCTCTCTCTCGTGCGCTCTCTCTCTCTCTCATGCGCTCTCTCTCTCTCTCGTGCGCTCTCTCTCGTGCGCTCGCTCTCTCTCGTGCGCTCGCTCTCTCTCGTGCGCTCGCTCTCTCTCGTGCGCTCGCTCTCTCTCGTGCGCTCGCTCTCTCTCGTGCGCTCGCTCTCTCTCGTGCGCTCGCTCTCTCTCGTGCGCTCGCTCTCTCTCGTGCGCTCGCTCTCTCTCGTGGGCTCACTCTCGTGCGCTCTCTGTCTCTCGTGCGCTCTCTGTCTCTCGTGCGCTCTCAGTCTCTCGTGCGCTCTCTGTCTCGTGTGCTCTCTGTCTCGTGCGCTCTCTGTCTCGTGCGCTCTCTGTCTCGTGCGCTCTCTGTCTCGTGCGCTCTCTGTCTCTCGTGCGCTCTCTGTCTCTCGTGCGCTCTCTGCCTCTCGTGCGCTCTCTGTCTCTCGTGCACTCTCAGTCTCTCGTGCGCTCTCTGTCTCGTGTGCTCTCTGTCTCGTGCGCTCTCTGTCTCGTGCGCTCTCTGTCTCGTGCGCTCTCTGTCTATCGTGCACTCTCTGTCTCTCGTGCGCTCTCTGTCTCTCGTGCGCTCTCTGTCTCTCGTGCGCTCTCTGTCTCTCGTGCGCTCTCTGTCTCTCGTGCGCTCTCAGTCTCTCGTGCGCTCTCTGTCTCGTGTGCTCTCTGTCTCGTGCGCTCTCTGTCTCGTGCGCTCTCTGTCTCGTGCGCTCTCTGTCTCGTGCGCTCTCTGTCTCTCGTGCGCTCTCTGTCTCTCGTGCGCTCTCTGTCTCTCGTGCGCTCTCTGTCTCTCGTGCCCTCTCAGTCTCTCGTGCGCTCTCAGTCTCTCGTGCGCTCTCAGTCTCTCGTGCGCTCTCTGTCTCTCGTGCGCTCTCAGTCTCTCGTGCGCTCTCAGTCTCTCGTGCGCTCTCAGTCTCTCGTGCGCTCTCAGTCTCTCGTGCGCTCTCTGTCTCTCGTGCGCTCTCTGTCTCTCGTGCGCTCTCTCTCTCGTGCGCTCGCTCTCTCTCGTGCGCTCTCTCTCTCGTGCACTCTCTCTCTCTCTCTCTCGTGCGCCCTCTCTCTCTCTCTCGTGCGCCCTCTCTCTCGTGCGCCCTCTCTCTCGTGCGCTCTCTCTCTCGTGCGCTCTCTCTCTCGTGCGCTCTCTCTCTCGTGCGCTCTCTCTCTCGTGCGCTCTCTCTCGTGCGCTCTCTCTCTCTCTCTCGTGCGCTCTCTCTCTCTCGTGCGCTCTCTCTCGTGCACTCTCTCTCTCGTGCACTCTCTCCTGCCCTCTCTCTCGTGCGCTCTCTCTCTCTCGTGCTCTCTTTCCCTCTCGTGCTCTCTCTCCCTCTCGTGATGTATCTCCCTCTCGTGCGCTCTCTCTCTCGTGCGCTCTCTCTCGTGCGCTCTCTCTCGTGCTCTCTCTCTCGTGCGCTCTCTCTCTCTCGTGCGCTCTCTCTCTCGTGCGCTCTCTCTCTCGTGCGCTCACTCTCTCGTGCGCTCTCTCTCGTGCGCTCTATCTCTCTCGTGCGCTCTCTCTCTCGTGCGCTCTCTCTCGTGCGCTCGCTCTCTCTCATGCGCTCGCTCTCTCTCGTGCGCTCGCTCTCTCTCGTGCGCTCGCTCTCTCTCGTGCGCTCGCTCTCTCTCGTGCGCTCGCTCTCTCTCGTGTGCTCGCTCTCTCGTGCGCTCTCTGTCTCTCGTGCGCTCTCTGTCTCTCGTGCGCTCTCTGTCTCTCGTGCGCTCTCTGTCTCTCGTGCGCTCTCTGTCCCTCGTGCGCTCTCTGTCCCTCGTGCGCTCTCTGTCCCTCGTGCGCTCTCTGTCCCTCGTGCGCTCTCTGTCCCTCGTGCGCTCTCTGTCCCTCGTGCGCTCTCTGTCCCTCGTGCGCTCTCTGTCTCTCGTGCGCTCTCTGTCTCTCGTGCGCTCTCTGTCTCTCTCGTGCGCTCTCTGTCTCTCGTGCGCTCTCTGTCTCTCGTGCGCTCTCTGTCTCTCGTGCGCTCTCTCTCTCTCGTGCGCTCTCTCTCTCTCGTGCGCTCGCTCTCTCTCGTGCGCTCGCTCTCTCTCGTGCGCTCGCTCTCTCTCGTGCGCTTGCTCTCTCGTGCGCTTGCTCTCTCGTGCGCTTGCTCTCTCTCGTGCGCTCGCTCTCTCTCGTGCGCTCGCTCTCTCTCGTGTGCTCACTCTCTCGTGCGCTCTCTGTCTCTCGTGCGCTCTCTGTCCCTCGTGCGCTCTCTGTCTCTCGTGCGCTCTCTGTCTCTCGTGCGCTCTCAGTCTCTCGTGCACTCTCAGTCTCTCGTGCGCTCTCTGTCTCGTGCGCTCTCTGCCTCGTGCGCTCTCTGCCTCGTGCGCTCTCTGCCTCGTGCGCTCTCTGCCTCGTGCGCTCTCTGTCTCGTGCGCTCTCTGTCTCGTGCGCTCTCTGTCTCGTGCGCTCTCTGTCTCGTGCGCTCTCTGTCTCTCGTGCGCTCTCTGTCTCTCGTGCGCTCTCAGTCTCTCGTGCGCTCTCTCTCTCGTGCGCTCTCTCTCTCGTGCGCTCGCTCTCTCTCGTGCGCTCTCTCTCTCTCCTGCGCTCTCTGTCTCTCCTGCGCTCTCTGTCTCTCTCGGGCGCTCTCTCTCTCGTGCGCTCTCTCTCGTGCGCTCTCTCTCGTGCGTTCTCTCTCGTGCACTCTCTCTCGTGCGCTATCTCTCTCGTGCGCTCTCTCTCTCGTGCGCTCTCTCTCTCACCTGCGCTCTCTCTCTATCGTGTGCTCTCTCTCTCGTGTGCTCTCTCTCTCTCGTGCGCCCTCTCTCTCTCTCTCGTGCGCCCTCTCTCTCGTGCACTCTCTCTCTCGTGCACTCTCTCTCGTGCACTCTCTCTCTCGGGCGCTCTCTCTCTCGTGCGCTCTCTCTCTCGTGCGCTCTCTATCTCTCGTGCGCTCTCTCGTGCACTCTCGTGCACTCTCTCCTGCCCCCTCTCTCGTGCGCTCTCTCCCTCTCGTGCTCTCTCTCCCTCTCGTGCTCTCTCTCCCTCTCGTGATGTCTCTCCCTCTCGTGCGCTCTCTCTCGTGCGCTCTCTCTCGTGCTCTCTCTCGTGCGCTCTCTCTCTCTCGTGCGCTCTCTCTCGTGCGCTCTCTCTCGTGCGCTCTCTCTCTCGTGCGCTCTCTCTCGTGCGCTCACTCTCTCGTGCGCTCTCTCTCTCGTGCGCTCTCTCTCTCGTGCGCTCTCTCTCGTGCGCTCTCTCTCTCGTGCGCTCTCTCTCTCTCATGCGCTCTCTCTCTCGTGCGCTCTCTCTCTCTCGTGCGCTCTCTCTCTCGTGCGCTCTCTCTCTCGTGCGCTCTCTCTCTCTCGTGTGCTCGCTCTCTCTCGTGCGCTCGCTCTCTCTCGTGCGCTCGCTCTCTCGTGCGCTCTCTGTCTCTCGTGCGCTCTCTGTCTCTCGTGCGCTCTCTGTCTCTCGTGCGCTCTCTGTCTCTCGTGCGCTCTCTGTCTCTCGTGCGCTCTCTGTCTCTCGTGCGCTCTCTGTCTCTCGTGCGCTCTCTGTCTCTCTCGTGCGCTCTCTGTCTCTCTCGTGCGCTCTCGCTCTCTCGTGCGCTCTCTCTCTCTCGTGCGCTCTCTCTCTCTCGTGCGCTCTCTCTCTCTCGTGCGCTCTCTCTCTCTCGTGCGCTCTCTCTCATGCGCTCTCTCTCTCGTGCGCTCTCTCTCTCGTGCGCTCTCTCTCTCGTGCGCTCTCTCTCTCGTGCGCTCTCGCCCTCTCGTGCGCTCTCTCTCTCTCGTGCGCTCTCTCTCTCTCGTGCGCTCTCTCTCTCTCGTGCGCTCTCTCTCTCTCGTGCGCTCTCTCTCGTGCGCTCTCTCTCTCTCGTGCGCTCTCTCTCTCTCGTGCGCTCTCTCTCTCTCGTGCGCTCTCTCTCTCGTGCGCTCTCTCTCTCGTGCGCTCTCTCGTGCGCTCTCTCTCGTGCGCTCTCTCGTGCGCTCTCTCTCTCGTGCGCTCTCTCTCTCGTGCGCTCTCTCTCTCGTGCGCTCTCTCTCTCGTGCGCTCTCTCTCTCGTGCGCTATCTCTCTCGTGCGCTATCTCTCTCACCTGCGCTCTCTCTCTCTCGTGCGCTCTCTCTCTCGTGCGCTCTCTCTCTCGTGCGCTCTCTCTCTCTCTCGTGCGCCCTCTCACTCTCTCTCGTGCGCCCTCTCACTCTCGTGCGCCCTCTCTCTCTCGTGCGCTCTCTCTCTCTCGTGCGCTCTCTCTCTCTCTCGTGCGCTCTCTCTCTCGTGCGCTCTCTCTCTCTCTCATGCGCTCTCTCTCTCTCTCGTGCGCTCTCTATCTCTCGTGCGCTCTCTCTCGTGCACTCTCTCTCGTGCGCTTGCTCTCTCTCGTGCGCTTGCTCTCTCTCGTGCGCTCGCTCTCTCTCGTGCGCTCGCTCTCTCTCGTGCGCTCGCTCTCTCTCGTGCGCTCGCTCTCTCTCGTGCGCTCGTTCTCTCTCGTGCGCTCGCTCTCTCTCGTGCGCTCGCTCTCTCTCGTGTGCTCACTCTCGTGTGCTCTCTGTCTCTCGTGCGCTCTCTGTCTCTCGTGCGCTCTCTGTCTCTCGTGCGCTCTCTGTCTCTCGTGCGCTCTCTGTCTCTCGTGCGCTCTCTGTCTCTCGTGCGCTCTCTGTCTCTCGTGCGCTCTCTGTCTCTCTCGTGCGCTCTCTGTCTCTCTCGTGCGCTCTCTCTCTCTCGTGCGCTCTCTCTCGTGCGCTCTCTCTCTCTCGTGCGCTCTCTCTCTCTCGTGCGCTCTCTCTCTCTCGTGCGCTCTCTCTCTCTCATGCGCTCTCTCTCTCGTGCGCTCTCTCTCTCGTGCGCTCTCTCTCTCGTGCGCTCTCACCCTCTCGTGCGCTCTCTCTCTCGTGCGCTCTCTCTCTCTCGTGCGCTCTCTCTCTCTCGTGCGCTCTCTCTCGTGCGCTCTCTCTCTCTCGTGCGCTCTCTCTCTCTCGTGCGCTCTCTCTCGTGCGCTCTCTCTCTCGTGCGCTCTCTCTCTCGTGCGCTCTCTCGTGCGCTCTCTCTCGTGCGCTCTCTCTCGTGCGCTCTCTCTCTCGTGCGCTCTCTCTCTCGTGCGCTCTCTCTCTCGTGCGCTCTCTCTCTCGTGCGCTCTCTCTCTCGTGCGCTCTCTCTCTCTCGTGCGCTATCTCTCTCGTGCGCTATCTCTCTCACCTGCGCGCTCTCTCTCTCGTGCGCTCTCTCTCTCGTGCGCTCTCTCTCTCTCTCTCTCGTGCGCCCTCTCACTCTCTCTCGTGCGCCCTCTCACTCTCGTGCGCCCTCTCTCTCTCGTGCGCTCTCTCTCTCTCGTGCGCTCTCTCTCTCTCGTGCGCTCTCTCTCTCGTGCGCTCTCTCTCTCTCTCATGCGCTCTCTCTCTCTCTCGTGCGCTCTCTATCTCTCGTGCGCTCTCTCTCGTGCACTCTCTCTCGTGCGCTCGCTCTCTCTCGTGCGCTCGCTCTCTCTCGTGCGCTCGCTCTCTCTCGTGCGCTCGCTCTCTCTCGTGCGCTCGTTCTCTCTCGTGCGCTCGCTCTCTCTCGTGCGCTCGCTCTCTCTCGTGGGCTCACTCTCGTGCGCTCTCTGTCTCTCGTGCGCTCTCTGTCTCTCGTGCGCTCTCAGTCTCTCGTGCACTCTCAGTCTCTCGTGCGCTCTCTGTCTCGTGTGCTCTCTGTCTCGTGCGCTCTCTGTCTCGTGCGCTCTCTGTCTCGTGCGCTCTCTGTCTCGTGCGCTCTCTGTCTCGTGCGCTCTCTGTCTCTCGTGCGCTCTCTGTCTCTCGTGCGCTCTCTGCCTCTCGTGCGCTCTCTGTCTCTCGTGCACTCTCAGTCTCTCGTGCGCTCTCTGTCTCGTGTGCTCTCTGTCTCGTGCGCTCTCTGTCTCGTGCGCTCTCTGTCTCGTGCGCTCTCTGTCTATCGTGCACTCTCTGTCTCTCGTGCGCTCTCTGTCTCTCGTGCGCTCTCTGTCTCTCGTGCGCTCTCTGTCTCTCGTGCGCTCTCTGTCTCTCGTGCGCTCTCAGTCTCTCGTGCGCTCTCTGTCTCGTGTGCTCTCTGTCTCGTGCGCTCTCTGTCTCGTGCGCTCTCTGTCTCGTGCGCTCTCTGTCTCGTGCGCTCTCTGTCTCTCGTGCGCTCTCTGTCTCTCGTGCGCTCTCTGTCTCTCGTGCGCTCTCTGTCTCTCGTGCCCTCTCAGTCTCTCGTGCGCTCTCAGTCTCTCGTGCGCTCTCAGTCTCTCGTGCGCTCTCTGTCTCTCGTGCGCTCTCAGTCTCTCGTGCGCTCTCAGTCTCTCGTGCGCTCTCAGTCTCTCGTGCGCTCTCAGTCTCTCGTGCGCTCTCTGTCTCTCGTGCGCTCTCTGTCTCTCGTGCGCTCTCTCTCTCGTGCGCTCGCTCTCTCTCGTGCGCTCTCTCTCTCGTGCACTCTCTCTCTCTCTCTCTCGTGCGCCCTCTCTCTCTCTCTCGTGCGCCCTCTCTCTCGTGCGCTCTCTCTCTCGTGCGCTCTCTCTCTCGTGCGCTCTCTCTCTCGTGCGCTCTCTCTCTCGTGCGCTCTCTCTCTCGTGCGCTCTCTCTCGTGCGCTCTCTCTCTCTCTCTCGTGCGCTCTCTCTCTCTCGTGCGCTCTCTCTCGTGCACTCTCTCTCTCGTGCACTCTCTCCTGCCCTCTCTCTCGTGCGCTCTCTCTCTCTCGTGCTCTCTCTCCCTCTCGTGCTCTCTCTCCCTCTCGTGATGTATCTCCCTCTCGTGCGCTCTCTCTCTCGTGCGCTCTCTCTCGTGCGCTCTCTCTCGTGCTCTCTCTCTCGTGCGCTCTCTCTCTCTCGTGCGCTCTCTCTCTCGTGCGCTCTCTCTCTCGTGCGCTCACTCTCTCGTGCGCTCTCTCTCGTGCGCTCTATCTCTCTCGTGCGCTCTCTCTCTCGTGCGCTCTCTCTCGTGCGCTCGCTCTCTCTCATGCGCTCGCTCTCTCTCGTGCGCTCGCTCTCTCTCGTGCGCTCGCTCTCTCTCGTGCGCTCGCTCTCTCTCGTGCGCTCGCTCTCTCTCGTGTGCTCGCTCTCTCGTGCGCTCTCTGTCTCTCGTGCGCTCTCTGTCTCTCGTGCGCTCTCTGTCTCTCGTGCGCTCTCTGTCTCTCGTGCGCTCTCTGTCTCTCGTGCGCTCTCTGTCCCTCGTGCGCTCTCTGTCCCTCGTGCGCTCTCTGTCCCTCGTGCGCTCTCTGTCCCTCGTGCGCTCTCTGTCTCTCGTGCGCTCTCTGTCTCTCGTGCGCTCTCTCTCTCTCGTGCGCTCTCTGTCTCTCTCGTGCGCTCTCTGTCTCTCGTGCGCTCTCTGTCTCTCGTGCGCTCTCTGTCTCTCGTGCGCTCTCTCTCTCTCGTGCGCTCTCTCTCTCTCGTGCGCTCTCTCTCTCGTGCGCTCTCTCTCTCTCGTGCGCTCTCTCTCTCGTGCGCTCTCTCCCTCTCGTGCGCTTTCTCTCTCTCGTGCGCTCTCTCTCGTGTGCTCTCTCTCTCTCGTGCGCTCTCTCTCTCGTGCGCCCTCTCTCTCGTGCGCTCTCTCTCTCTCGTGCGCTCTCTCTCATGCGCTCTCTCTCGTGCGCTCTCTCGTGCGCTCTCTCTCTCGTGCGCTTTCTCTCTCGTGCGCTCTCTCTGTCTCGTGCGTTCTCTCTGTCTCGTGCGTTCTCTCTCTCTCGTGCGTTCTCTCTCTCTCGTGCGCTCTCTCTCTCTCGTGCGCTCTCTCTCTCGTGCACTCTCTCTCGTGCGCTCTCTCTCTCGTGCGCTCTCTTTCGTGCGCTCTCTCTCTCCCTCGTGCGCTCCCTCTCCCTCCTGCGCTCCCTCTCCCTCGTGCGCTCTCTCTCCCTCGTGCGCTCTCTCTCCCTCGTGCGCTCTCTCTCCCTCGTGCGCTCTCTCTCCCTCGTGCGCTCTCTTTCCCTCGTGCGCTCTCTTTCCCTCGTGCGCTCTCTCTCCCTCGTGCGCTCTCTCGCTCTTGTGCGCTCTCTCTCTGGTGCGCTCTCTCTCTCTCGTGCGCTCTCTCTCTCGTGCGCTCTCTCTCTCGTGCGCTCTCTCTCTCGTGCGCTCTCTCTCGTGCGCTCTCTCTCGTGCGCTCTCTCTCTCGTGCGCTCTCTCTCTCGTGCGCTCTCTCTCTTGTGCGCTCTCTCTCGTGCGCTCTCTCTCTCGTGCGCTATCTCTCTCTCGTGCGCTCGTTCTCTCTCGTGCGCTCGCTCTCTCTCGTGCGCTCGCTCTCTCTCGTGTGCTCACTCTCGTGTGCTCTCTGTCTCTCGTGCGCTCTCTGTCTCTCGTGCGCTCTCTGTCTCTCGTGCGCTCTCTGTCTCTCGTGCGCTCTCTGTCTCTCGTGCGCTCTCTGTCTCTCGTGCGCTCTCTGTCTCTCTCGTGCGCTCTCTGTCTCTCTCGTGCGCTCTCTCTCTCTCGTGCGCTCTCTCTCGTGCGCTCTCTCTCTCTCGTGCGCTCTCTCTCTCTCGTGCGCTCTCTCTCTCTCGTGCGCTCTCTCTCTCTCATGCGCTCTCTCTCTCGTGCGCTCTCTCTCTCGTGCGCTCTCTCTCTCGTGCGCTCTCACCCTCTCGTGCGCTCTCTCTCTCGTGCGCTCTCTCTCTCTCGTGCGCTCTCTCTCTCTCGTGCGCTCTCTCTCGTGCGCTCTCCCTCTCTCGTGCGCTCTCTCTCTCTCGTGCGCTCTCTCTCGTGCGCTCTCTCTCTCGTGCGCTCTCTCTCTCGTGCGCTCTCTCGTGCGCTCTCTCTCGTGCGCTCTCTCTCGTGCGCTCTCTCTCTCGTGCGCTCTCTCTCTCGTGCGCTCTCTCTCTCGTGCGCTCTCTCTCTCGTGCGCTCTCTCTCTCGTGCGCTCTCTCTCTCGTGCGCTCTCTCTCTCTCGTGCGCTATCTCTCTCGTGCGCTATCTCTCTCACCTGCGCGCTCTCTCTCTCGTGCGCTCTCTCTCTCGTGCGCTCTCTCTCTCTCTCTCTCGTGCGCCCTCTCACTCTCTCTCGTGCGCCCTCTCACTCTCGTGCGCCCTCTCTCTCTCGTGCGCTCTCTCTCTCTCGTGCGCTCTCTCTCTCTCGTGCGCTCTCTCTCTCGTGCGCTCTCTCTCTCTCTCATGCGCTCTCTCTCTCTCTCGTGCGCTCTCTATCTCTCGTGCGCTCTCTCTCGTGCACTCTCTCTCGTGCGCTCGCTCTCTCTCGTGCGCTCGCTCTCTCTCGTGCGCTCGCTCTCTCTCGTGCGCTCGCTCTCTCTCGTGCGCTCGTTCTCTCTCGTGCGCTCGCTCTCTCTCGTGCGCTCGCTCTCTCTCGTGGGCTCACTCTCGTGCGCTCTCTGTCTCTCGTGCGCTCTCTGTCTCTCGTGCGCTCTCAGTCTCTCGTGCACTCTCAGTCTCTCGTGCGCTCTCTGTCTCGTGTGCTCTCTGTCTCGTGCGCTCTCTGTCTCGTGCGCTCTCTGTCTCGTGCGCTCTCTGTCTCGTGCGCTCTCTGTCTCGTGCGCTCTCTGTCTCTCGTGCGCTCTCTGTCTCTCGTGCGCTCTCTGCCTCTCGTGCGCTCTCTGTCTCTCGTGCACTCTCAGTCTCTCGTGCGCTCTCTGTCTCGTGTGCTCTCTGTCTCGTGCGCTCTCTGTCTCGTGCGCTCTCTGTCTCGTGCGCTCTCTGTCTATCGTGCACTCTCTGTCTCTCGTGCGCTCTCTGTCTCTCGTGCGCTCTCTGTCTCTCGTGCGCTCTCTGTCTCTCGTGCGCTCTCTGTCTCTCGTGCGCTCTCAGTCTCTCGTGCGCTCTCTGTCTCGTGTGCTCTCTGTCTCGTGCGCTCTCTGTCTCGTGCGCTCTCTGTCTCGTGCGCTCTCTGTCTCGTGCGCTCTCTGTCTCTCGTGCGCTCTCTGTCTCTCGTGCGCTCTCTGTCTCTCGTGCCCTCTCAGTCTCTCGTGCGCTCTCAGTCTCTCGTGCGCTCTCAGTCTCTCGTGCGCTCTCTGTCTCTCGTGCGCTCTCAGTCTCTCGTGCGCTCTCAGTCTCTCGTGCGCTCTCAGTCTCTCGTGCGCTCTCAGTCTCTCGTGCGCTCTCAGTCTCTCGTGCGCTCTCTGTCTCTCGTGCGCTCTCTCTCTCGTGCGCTCGCTCTCTCTCGTGCGCTCTCTCTCTCGTGCACTCTCTCTCTCTCTCTCTCGTGCGCCCTCTCTCTCTCTCTCGTGCGCCCTCTCTCTCGTGCGCCCTCTCTCTCGTGCGCTCTCTCTCTCGTGCGCTCTCTCTCTCGTGCGCTCTCTCTCTCGTGCGCTCTCTCTCTCGTGCGCTCTCTCTCGTGCGCTCTCTCTCTCTCTCTCGTGCGCTCTCTCTCTCTCGTGCGCTCTCTCTCGTGCACTCTCTCTCTCGTGCACTCTCTCCTGCCCTCTCTCTCGTGCGCTCTCTCTCTCTCGTGCTCTCTCTCCCTCTCGTGCTCTCTCTCCCTCTCGTGATGTATCTCCCTCTCGTGCGCTCTCTCTCTCGTGCGCTCTCTCTCGTGCGCTCTCTCTCGTGCTCTCTCTCTCGTGCGCTCTCTCTCTCTCGTGCGCTCTCTCTCTCGTGCGCTCTCTCTCTCGTGCGCTCACTCTCTCGTGCGCTCTCTCTCGTGCGCTCTATCTCTCTCGTGCGCTCTCTCGTGCGCTCTCTCTCGTGCGCTCGCTCTCTCTCATGCGCTCGCTCTCTCTCGTGCGCTCGCTCTCTCTCGTGCGCTCGCTCTCTCTCGTGCGCTCGCTCTCTCTCGTGCGCTCGCTCTCTCTCGTGTGCTCGCTCTCTCGTGCGCTCTCTGTCTCTCGTGCGCTCTCTGTCTCTCGTGCGCTCTCTGTCTCTCGTGCGCTCTCTGTCTCTCGTGCGCTCTCTGTCCCTCGTGCGCTCTCTGTCCCTCGTGCGCTCTCTGTCCCTCGTGCGCTCTCTGTCCCTCGTGCGCTCTCTGTCCCTCGTGCGCTCTCTGTCTCTCGTGCGCTCTCTGTCTCTCGTGCGCTCTCTGTCTCTCGTGCGCTCTCTCTCTCTCGTGCGCTCTCTGTCTCTCTCGTGCGCTCTCTGTCTCTCGTGCGCTCTCTGTCTCTCGTGCGCTCTCTGTCTCTCGTGCGCTCTCTCTCTCTCGTGCGCTCTCTCTCTCTCGTGCGCTCTCTCTCTCGTGCGCTCTCTCTCTCTCGTGCGCTCTCTCTCTCGTGCGCTCTCTCCCTCTCGTGCGCTTTCTCTCTCTCGTGCGCTCTCTCTCGTGTGCTCTCTCTCTCTCGTGCGCTCTCTCTCTCGTGCGCCCTCTCTCTCGTGCGCTCTCTCTCTCTCGTGCGCTCTCTCTCATGCGCTCTCTCTCGTGCGCTCTCTCGTGCGCTCTCTCTCTCGTGCGCTTTCTCTCTCGTGCGCTCTCTCTGTCTCGTGCGTTCTCTCTGTCTCGTGCGTTCTCTCTCTCTCGTGCGTTCTCTCTCTCTCGTGCGCTCTCTCTCTCTCGTGCGCTCTCTCTCTCGTGCACTCTCTCTCGTGCGCTCTCTCTCTCGTGCGCTCTCTTTCGTGCGCTCTCTCTCTCCCTCGTGCGCTCCCTCTCCCTCCTGCGCTCCCTCTCCCTCGTGCGCTCTCTCTCCCTCGTGCGCTCTCTCTCCCTCGTGCGCTCTCTCTCCCTCGTGCGCTCTCTCTCCCTCGTGCGCTCTCTTTCCCTCGTGCGCTCTCTTTCCCTCGTGCGCTCTCTCTCCCTCGTGCGCTCTCTCGCTCTTGTGCGCTCTCTCTCTGGTGCGCTCTCTCTCTCTCGTGCGCTCTCTCTCTCGTGCGCTCTCTCTCTCGTGCGCTCTCTCTCTCGTGCGCTCTCTCTCGTGCGCTCTCTCTCGTGCGCTCTCTCTCTCGTGCGCTCTCTCTCTCGTGCGCTCTCTCTCTCGTGCGCTCTCTCTCGTGCGCTCTCTCTCTCGTGCGCTATCTCTCTCACCTGCGCTCTCTCTCTCTCTCTCGTGCGCTCTCTCTCTCGTGCGCTCTCTCTCTCGTGCGCCCTCTCTCTCTCTCTCGTGCGCCCTCTCTCTCTCTCTCGTGCGCTCTCTCTCTCTCGTGCTCCCTCTCTCTCGTGCGCTCTCTCTCTTTCGTGCGCTCTCTCTCTCTCGTGCGCCCTCTCTCTCTCGTGCGCCCTCTCTCTCTCTCTTATGCGCCCTCTCTCTCTCTCTCGTACGCTCTCTCTCTCGTGCGCTCTCTCTCTCGTGCGCTCTCTCTCTGGTGCGCTCTCTCTCTGGTGCGCTCTCTCTCTCTCGGGCGCTCTCTCTCTCTCGTGCGCTCTCTCTCTCTCGTGCGCTCTCTCTCGTGCGCTCTCTCTCTCGTGCGCTCTCTCTCTCTCGTGCGCTCTCTCTCTCTCGTGCGCTCTCTCTCTCGTGCGCTCTCTCCCTCATGCTCTCTCTCTCGTGCGCTCTCTCTCTCGTGCGCTCTCTCTCTCGTGCGCTCTCTCTCTCGTGCGCTCTCTCTCTCGTGCGCTCTCTCTCTCGTGCGCTCTCTCTCTCTCGTGCGCTCTCTCTCTCTTGTGCGCTCTCTCTCTCGTGCGCTCTCTCTCTCGTGTGCTCTCTCTCTCTCGTGCGCTCTCTCTCTCTCGTGCGCGCTCTCTCTCGTGCGCTCTCTCTCTCATGCGCTCGCTCTCTCTCGTGCGCTCTCTCTCTCTCGTGCGCTCTCTCTCTCTCGTGCGCTCTCTCTCTCTCGTGCGCTCTCTCTCTCTCGTGCGCTCACTCTCTCTCGTGCGCTCACTCTCTCGTGCGCTCTCTGTCTCTCGTGCGCTCTCTGTCTCTCGTGCGCTCTCTGTCTCTCGTGCGCTCTCTGTCTCTCGTGCGCTCTCTGTCTCTCGTGCGCTCTCTGTCTCTCGTGCGCTCTCTGTCTCTCGTGCGCTCTCTGTCTCTCGTGTGCCCTCTCTCTCTCGTGCGCTCTCTCTCGTGCGCTCTCTCTCTCGTGCGTTCTCTCTCTCGTGCGTTCTCTCTCTCGTGCGTTCTCTCTCTCGTGCATTCTCTCTCCCGTGCGCTCTCTCTCTCGTGCGCTCTCTCTCTCTCGTGCGCTCTCTCTCTCTCGTGCGCTCTCTCTCTCTCGTGCGCTCTCTCTCTCGTGCGCTCTCTCTCTCGTGCGCTCTCTCTCTCGTGCGCTCTCTCTCGTGCGCTCGCTCTCTCGTGCGCACTCTCTCGTGCGCTCTCTCTCTCTCGTGCGCTCTCTCTCTCTCGTGCGCTCTCTCTCTCTCGTGTGCTCACTCTCTCGCGTGTGCTCATCTCTCGTGCGCTCTCTGTCTCTCGTGCGCTCTCTGTCTCTCGTGCGCTCTCTGTCTCTCGTGCGCTCTCTGTCTCTCGTGCGCTCTCTGTCTCTCGTGCGCTCTCTGTCTCTCGTGCGCTCTCTGTCTCTCGTGCGCTCTCTGTCTCTCGTGCGCCCTCTCTCTCTCGTGCGCTCTCTCTCGGGCGCTCTCTCTCTCGTGCACTCTCTATCTCTCGTTCGCTCTCTCTCGTGCACTCTCTCTCACGTGCACTCTCACGTGCACTCTCTCCTGCCCTCTCTCGTGCGCTCGCTCTCTCTCGTGCGCTCTCGTGTGTTCTCTCCCTCTGAGTGCGCTCTCTCTCGTGCGCTCTTTCTCTCGTGCGCCCTCTCTCTCTCTCTCTCTCTCTCGTGCGCGCTATCTCTCTCTCTCGTGCGCTCTCTCTCTCTCTCTCGTGCGCGCTCTCTCTCGTGAGCTCTCTCTCTCTCTCTCGTGCGCTCTCTCTCTCTCTCGTGCGCCCTCACTCTCTCGTGCGCCCTCTCTCTCTCTCGTGCGCCCTCTCTCTCGTGCGCCCTCTCTCTCTCTCGTGCGCCCTCTCTCTCTCTCGTGCGCCCTCTCTCTCTCTCGTGCGCCCTCTCTCTCTCTCGTGCGCCCGCTCTCTCTCTCTCGTGCGCCTTCTCTCTCTCTCTCGTGCGCCCTCTCTCTCTCTCGTGCGCCCGCTCTCTCTCTCGTGCGCCCTCTCTCTCTCTCGTGCGCCCTCTCTCTCTCTCGTGCGCTCTCTCTCTCTCGTGCGCTCTCTCTTCCTCTCGTGCGCCCTCTCTCTCTCTCGTGCGCCCTCTCTCTCTCTCGTGCGCCCTCTCTCTCTCTCTCGTGCGCCCTCTCTCTCTCTCGTGCGCCCTCTCTCTCTCTCGTGCGCCCTCTCTCTCTCTCGTGCGCCCTCTCTCTCTCTCGTGCGCCCTCTCTCTCTCTCGTGCGCCCTCTCTCTCTCGTGCGCCCTCTCTCTCTCGTGCGCCCTCTCTCTCTCTCGTGCGCCCTCTCTCTCTCTCGTGCGCCCTCTCTCTCTCTCGTGCGCCCTCTCTCTCTCGTGCGCTCTCTCTCTCTCGTGCGCCCTCTCTCTCTCTCGTGCGCCCTCTCTCTCTCTCGTGCGCCCTCTCTCTCTCTCGTGCGCCCTCTCTCTCTCTCGTGCGCCCTCTCTCTCTCTCGTGCGCCCTCTCTCTCTCTCGTGCGCCCTCTCTCTCTCTCGTGCGCCCTCTCTCTCGTGCGCCCTCTCTCCTCTCGGCGCCCTCTCTCTCTCGTGCGCCCTCTCTCTCTCGTGCGCCCTCTCTCTCTCGTGCGCCCTCTCTCACTCGTGCGCCCACTCTCTCGTGCGCCCTCTCTCTCTCTCGTGCGCTCTCTCTCTCTCGTGCGCTCTCTCTCTCGTGCGCTCTCTCCCTCTCTCGTGCGCCCTCTCACTCTCTCGTGCGCCCTCTCTCTCTCGTGCGCCCTCTCCCTCTCTCGTGCGCCCTCTCCCTCTCTCGTGCGCCCTCCCTCTCTCTCGTGCGCCCTCCCTCTCTCTCGTGCGCCCTCCCTCTCTCTCGTGCGCCCTCTCTCTCTCGTGCGCCCTCTCTCTCTCGTGCGCCCTCTCTCTCTCGTGCGCTCTCTCTCGTGCGCTCTCTCTCTCGTGCGCTCTCTCTCTCTCGTGTGCCCTCTCTCTCTCTCGTGCGCCCTCTCTCTCTCGTGCGCCCTCTCTCTCTCGTGCGCCCTCTCTCTCTCGTGCGCCCTCTCTCTCTCTCGTGCGCCCTCTCTCTCGTGCGCCTCTCTCTCTCGTGCGCCCTCTCTCTCTCGTGCGCCCTCTCTCGTGCGCCCTCTCTCTCTCGTGCGCCCTCTCTCTCTCGTGCGCCTCTCTCTCTCGTGCGCCTCTCTCTCTCGTGCGCCCTCTCTCTCTCGTGCGCCCTCTCTCTCTCGTGCGCCCTCTCTCTCGTGCGCCCTCTCTCTCTCGTGCGCCCTCTCTCTCTCGTGCGCTCTCTCTCTCTCGTGCGCTCTCTCTCTCTCGTGCGCTCTCTCTCTCTCGTGCACCCTCTCTCT
The DNA here is from genome assembly GCF_964213995.1 of Mustelus asterias. NCBI lineage: Eukaryota > Metazoa > Chordata > Chondrichthyes > Carcharhiniformes > Triakidae > Mustelus > Mustelus asterias. Next base: position 77,572,138 of record NC_135809.1, read on the forward strand.
CTCGTGCGCTCTCTCTCTCGTGCGCCCTCTCTCTCTCGTGCGCCCTCTCTCTCTCTCGTGCGCCCTCTCTCTCTCTCGTGCGCCCTCTCTCTCTCTCGTGCGCCCTCTCTCTCTCTCGTGCGCCCTCTCTCTCTCTCGTGCGCCCTCTCTCTCATGCGCTCTCTCTCTCGTGCGCCCTCTCTCTCTCTGCGCCTCTCTCTCTCGTGCGCCCTCTCTCTCTCGTGCGCCCTCTCTCTCTCGTGCGCCCTCTCTCTCTCGTGCGCCCTCTCTCTCATGCGCCCTCTCTCTCTCTCGTGCGCTCTCTCTCTCTCGTGCGCCCTCTCTCTCTCGTGCGCCCTCTCTCTCTCGTGCGCCCTCTCTCTCTCGTGCGCCCTCTCTCTCTCGTGCGCTCTCTCTCCCTCTCGTGCGCCCTCTCTCTCTCTCGTGCGCCCTCTGTCTCTCTCGTGCGCCCTCTCTCTCTCGTGCGCCCTCTCTCTCTCGTGCGCCCTCTCTCTCTCGTGCGCCCTCTCTCTCTCGTGCGCCCTCTCTCTCTCGTGCGCCCTCTCTCTCTCGTGCGCCCTCTCTCTCTCGTGCGCCCTCTATCTCTCTCATGTGCGCCATCTATCTCTCTCTCGTGCGCCCTCTCTCTCTCTCGTGCGCCCTCTCTCTCTCTCGTGCGCCCTCTCTCTCTCTCGTGCGCCCTCTCTCTCTCTCGTGCGCCCTCTCTCTCTCTCGTGCGCCCTCTCTCTCTCTCGTGCGCCCTCTCTCTCTCTCGTGCGCCCTCTCTCTCTCTCGTGCGCCCTCTCTCTCTCTCGTGCGCCCTCTCTCTCTCTCGTGCGCCCTCTCTCTCTCTCGTGCGCCCTCTCTCTCTCTCGTGCGCCCTCTCTCTCTCTCGTGCGCCCTCTCTCTCTCTCGTGCGCCCTCTCTCTCTCGTGCGCCCTCTCTCTCTCGTGCGCTCTCTCTCTCGTGCGCTCTCTCTCTCGTGCGCTCTCTCTCTCGTGCGCTCTCTCTCTCGTGCGCTCTCTCTCGTGCGCCCTCTCTCTCGTGCGCCCTCTCTCTCTCTCGTGCGCCCTCTCTCTCTCTCGTGCGCCCTCTCTCTCTCTCGTGCGCCCTCTCTCTCTCTCGTGCGCCCTCTCTCTCTCGTGCGCCCTCTCTCTCTCGTGCGCCCTCTCTCTCTCGTGCGCCCTCTCTCTCTCGTGCGCCCTCTCTCTCTCGTGCGCCCTCTCTCTCTCGTGCGCCCTCTCTCTCTCGTGCGCCCTCTCTCTCTCGTGCGCCCTCTCTCTCTCGTGCGCCCTCTCTCTCTCGTGCGCCCTCTCTCTCTCGTGCGCCCTCTCTCTCTCGTGCGCCCCTCTCTCTCGTGCGCCCTCTCTCTCTCGTGCGCCTCTCTCTCTCTCGTGCGCCCTCTCTCTCTCGTGCGCCCTCTCTCTCTCTCGTGCCCTCTCTCTCTCTCGTGCGCCCTCTCTCTCTCGTGCGCCCACTCTCTCGTGCGCCCTCTCTCTCTCGTGCGCTCTCTCTCTCGTGCGCTCTCTCTCTCTCGTGCGCCCTCTCTCTCTCGTGCGCTCTCTCTCTCGTGCGCCCTCTCTCTCTCTCGTGCGCCCTCTCTCTCGTGCGCCATCTCTCTCTCTCGTGCGCCCTCCCTCTCTCTCGTGCGCCCTCCCTCTCTCTCGTGCGCCCTCCCTCTCTCTCGTGCGCCCTCCCTCTCTCTCGTGCGCCCTCCCTCTCTCTCGTGCGCCCTCCCTCTCTCTCGTGCGCCCTCCCTCTCTCTCGTGCGCCCTCCCTCTCTCTCGTGCGCCCTCTCTCTCTCGTGCGCCCTCTCTCTCTCGTGCGCCCTCTCTCTCTCGTGCGCCCTCTCTCTCTCGTGCGCCCTCTCTCTCTCGTGCGCCCTCTCTCTCTCGTGCGCCCTCTCTCGTGCGCGCTCTCTCGTGCGCCCTCTCTCTCTCTCGTGCGCCCTCTCTCTCTCTCGTGCGCCCTCTCTCTCTCGTGCGCCCTCTCTCTCTCGTGCGCCCTCTCTCTCTCGTGCGCCCTCTCTCTCTCGTGCACCCTCTCTCTCTCGTGCGCCCTCTCTCTCTCGTGCGCCCTCTCTCTCTGTCGTGCGCCCTCTCTCTCTCTCGTGCGCCCTCTCTCTCTCTCGTGCGCCCTCTCTCTCTCTCGTGCGCCTCTCTCTCTCTCGTGCGCCCTCTCTCTCTCTCGTGCGCCCTCTCTCTCTCTCGTGCGCCCTCTCTCTCTCTCGTGCGCCCTCTCTCTCTCTCGTGCGCCCTCTCTCTCTCTCGTGCGCCCTCTCTCTCGTGCACCCTCTCTCTCTCTCGTGCGCCCTCTCTCTCGTGCGCCCTCTCTCTCTCGTGCGCCCTCTCTCTCGTGCGCCCTCTCTCTCTCGTGCGCCCTCTCTCTCGTGCGCCCTCTCTCTCTCTCGTGCGCCCTCTCTCTCTCTCGTGCGCCCTCTCTCTCGTGCGCCCTCTCTCGTGCGCTCTCTCTCTCGTGCGCTCTCTCTCTCGTGCGCTCTCTCTCTCGTGCGCACTCTCTCTCGTGCGCCCTCTCTCTCGTGCGCCCTCTCTCTCTCTCGTGCGCCCTCTCTCTCTCTCGTGCGCCCTCTCTCTCTCTCGTGCGCCCTCTCTCTCTCTCGTGCGCCCTCTCTCTCTCTCGTGCGCCCTCTCTCTCTCTCGTGCGCCCTCTCTCTCTCTCGTGCGCCCTCTCTCTCTCTCGTGCGCCCTCTCTCTCGTGCGCCTCTCTCTCTCGTGCGCTCTCTCTCTCGTGCGCCCACTCTCTCTCTCGTGCGCCACTCTCTCTCTCGTGCGCCCTCTCTCTCTCATGTGCCCTCTCTCTCGTGCGCCCTCTCTCTCTCGTGCCCCTTCCCTCTCTCTCGTGCGCCCTCCCTCTCTCTCGTGCGCCCTCCCTCTCTCTCGTGCGCCCTCCCTCTCTCTCGTGCGCCCTCCCTCTCTCTCGTGCGCCCCTCTCTCTCTCGTGCGCTCCCTCTCTCTCGTGCCCCGTCCCTCTCTCTCGTGCGCCCTCCCTCTCTCTCGTGCGCCCTCCCTCCCTCTCGTGCGCCCTCCGTCTCTCTCGTGCGCCCTCCCTCTCTCTCGTGCGCCCTCCCTCTCTCTCGTGCGCCCCTCTCTCTCTCGTGCGCCCTCTCTCTCGTGCGCCCTCTCTCTCTCGTGCCCCCTCCCTCTCTCTCGTGCGCCCTCCCTCTCTCTCGTGCGCCCTCCCTCTCTCTCGTGCGCCCTCCCTCTCTCTCGTGCGCCCTCCCTCTCTCTCGTGCGCCCTCCCTCTCTCTCGTGCGCCCTCCCTCTCTCTCGTGCGCCCTCCCTCTCTCTCGTGCGCCCTCCCTCTCTCTCGTGCGCCCTCCCTCTCTCTCGTGCGCCCCTCTCTCTCTCGTGCGCCCCTCTCTCTCTCGTGCGCCCTCTCTCTCTCGTGCGCTCTCTCTCGTGCGCCCTCTCTCTCTCTCATTCGTGCGCTCTCTCTCTCTCGTGCGCTCTCTCTCTCGTGCGCCCTCTCTCTCTCTCGTGCGCCCTCTCTCTCTCTCGTGCGCCCTCTCTCTCTCGTGCGCCCTCTCTCTCTCGTGCGCCCTCTCTCTCTCGTGCGCCCTCTCTCTCTCGTGCGCCCTCTCTCTCTCGTGCGCCCTCTCTCTCTCGTGCGCCCTCTCTCTCTCGTGCGCCCTCTCTCTCTCGTGCGCCCTCTCTCTCTCGTGCGCCCTCTCTCTCTCGTGCGCCCTCTCTCTCTCGTGCGCCCTCTCTCTCTCGTGCGCCCTCTCTCTCTCGTGCGCCCTCTCTCTCTCGTGCGCCCTCTCTCTCTCTCGTGCGCCCTCTCTCTCTCGTGTGCCCTCTCTCTCTCTCGTGCCCTCTCTCTCTCTCGTGCGCCCTCTCTCTCTCGTGCGCCCACTCTCTCGTGCGCCCTCTCTCTCTCGTGCGCTCTCTCTCTCGTGCGCTCTCTCTCTCTCGTGCGCCCTCTCTCTCTCGTGCGCTCTCTCTCTCGTGCGCTCTCTCTCTCTCGTGCGCTCTCTCTCTCTCGTGCGCTCTCTCTCGTGCGCTCTCTCTCTCTCATGCGCTCTCTCTCTCGTGCGCTCTCTCTCTCGTGCGCTCTCTCTCTCGTGCGCTCTCTCTCTCGTGCGCTCTCTCGTGCGCTCTCTCTCGTGCGCTCTCTCTCGTGCGCTCTCTCTCTCGTGCGCTCTCTCTCTCGTGCGCTCTCTCTCTCGTGCGCTCTCTCTCTCGTGCGCTCTCTCTCTCGTGCGCTCTCTCTCTCGTGCGCTCTCTCTCTCTCGTGCGCTATCTCTCTCGTGCGCTATCTCTCTCACCTGCGCGCTCTCTCTCTCGTGCGCTCTCTCTCTCGTGCGCTCTCTCTCTCTCTCTCTCGTGCGCCCTCTCACTCTCTCTCGTGCGCCCTCTCACTCTCGTGCGCCCTCTCTCTCTCGTGCGCTCTCTCTCTCTCGTGCGCTCTCTCTCTCTCGTGCGCTCTCTCTCTCGTGCGCTCTCTCTCTCTCTCATGCGCTCTCTCTCTCTCTCGTGCGCTCTCTATCTCTCGTGCGCTCTCTCTCGTGCACTCTCTCTCGTGCGCTCGCTCTCTCTCGTGCGCTCGCTCTCTCTCGTGCGCTCGCTCTCTCTCGTGCGCTCGCTCTCTCTCGTGCGCTCGCTCTCTCTCGTGCGCTCGTTCTCTCTCGTGCGCTCGCTCTCTCTCGTGCGCTCGCTCTCTCTCGTGGGCTCACTCTCGTGCGCTCTCTGTCTCTCGTGCGCTCTCTGTCTCTCGTGCGCTCTCAGTCTCTCGTGCACTCTCAGTCTCTCGTGCGCTCTCTGTCTCGTGTGCTCTCTGTCTCGTGCGCTCTCTGTCTCGTGCGCTCTCTGTCTCGTGCGCTCTCTGTCTCGTGCGCTCTCTGTCTCGTGCGCTCTCTGTCTCTCGTGCGCTCTCTGTCTCTCGTGCGCTCTCTGCCTCTCGTGCGCTCTCTGTCTCTCGTGCACTCTCAGTCTCTCGTGCGCTCTCTGTCTCGTGTGCTCTCTGTCTCGTGCGCTCTCTGTCTCGTGCGCTCTCTGTCTCGTGCGCTCTCTGTCTATCGTGCACTCTCTGTCTCTCGTGCGCTCTCTGTCTCTCGTGCGCTCTCTGTCTCTCGTGCGCTCTCTGTCTCTCGTGCGCTCTCTGTCTCTCGTGCGCTCTCAGTCTCTCGTGCGCTCTCTGTCTCGTGTGCTCTCTGTCTCGTGCGCTCTCTGTCTCGTGCGCTCTCTGTCTCGTGCGCTCTCTGTCTCGTGCGCTCTCTGTCTCTCGTGCGCTCTCTGTCTCTCGTGCGCTCTCTGTCTCTCGTGCGCTCTCTGTCTCTCGTGCCCTCTCAGTCTCTCGTGCGCTCTCAGTCTCTCGTGCGCTCTCAGTCTCTCGTGCGCTCTCTGTCTCTCGTGCGCTCTCAGTCTCTCGTGCGCTCTCAGTCTCTCGTGCGCTCTCAGTCTCTCGTGCGCTCTCAGTCTCTCGTGCGCTCTCTGTCTCTCGTGCGCTCTCTGTCTCTCGTGCGCTCTCTCTCTCGTGCGCTCGCTCTCTCTCGTGCGCTCTCTCTCTCGTGCACTCTCTCTCTCTCTCTCTCGTGCGCCCTCTCTCTCTCTCTCGTGCGCCCTCTCTCTCGTGCGCCCTCTCTCTCGTGCGCTCTCTCTCTCGTGCGCTCTCTCTCTCGTGCGCTCTCTCTCTCGTGCGCTCTCTCTCTCGTGCGCTCTCTCTCTCGTGCGCTCTCTCTCGTGCGCTCTCTCTCTCTCTCTCGTGCGCTCTCTCTCTCTCGTGCGCTCTCTCTCGTGCACTCTCTCTCTCGTGCACTCTCTCCTGCCCTCTCTCTCGTGCGCTCTCTCTCTCTCGTGCTCTCTCTCCCTCTCGTGCTCTCTCTCCCTCTCGTGATGTATCTCCCTCTCGTGCGCTCTCTCTCTCGTGCGCTCTCTCTCGTGCGCTCTCTCTCGTGCTCTCTCTCTCGTGCGCTCTCTCTCTCTCGTGCGCTCTCTCTCTCGTGCGCTCTCTCTCTCGTGCGCTCACTCTCTCGTGCGCTCTCTCTCGTGCGCTCTATCTCTCTCGTGCGCTCTCTCTCTCGTGCGCTCTCTCTCGTGCGCTCGCTCTCTCTCATGCGCTCGCTCTCTCTCGTGCGCTCGCTCTCTCTCGTGCGCTCGCTCTCTCTCGTGCGCTCGCTCTCTCTCGTGCGCTCGCTCTCTCTCGTGTGCTCGCTCTCTCGTGCGCTCTCTGTCTCTCGTGCGCTCTCTGTCTCTCGTGCGCTCTCTGTCTCTCGTGCGCTCTCTGTCTCTCGTGCGCTCTCTGTCCCTCGTGCGCTCTCTGTCCCTCGTGCGCTCTCTGTCCCTCGTGCGCTCTCTGTCCCTCGTGCGCTCTCTGTCCCTCGTGCGCTCTCTGTCTCTCGTGCGCTCTCTGTCTCTCGTGCGCTCTCTGTCTCTCGTGCGCTCTCTCTCTCTCGTGCGCTCTCTGTCTCTCTCGTGCGCTCTCTGTCTCTCGTGCGCTCTCTGTCTCTCGTGCGCTCTCTGTCTCTCGTGCGCTCTCTCTCTCTCGTGCGCTCTCTCTCTCTCGTGCGCTCTCTCTCTCGTGCGCTCTCTCTCTCTCGTGCGCTCTCTCTCTCGTGCGCTCTCTCCCTCTCGTGCGCTTTCTCTCTCTCGTGCGCTCTCTCTCGTGTGCTCTCTCTCTCTCGTGCGCTCTCTCTCTCGTGCGCCCTCTCTCTCGTGCGCTCTCTCTCTCTCGTGCGCTCTCTCTCATGCGCTCTCTCTCGTGCGCTCTCTCGTGCGCTCTCTCTCTCGTGCGCTTTCTCTCTCGTGCGCTCTCTCTGTCTCGTGCGTTCTCTCTGTCTCGTGCGTTCTCTCTCTCTCGTGCGTTCTCTCTCTCTCGTGCGCTCTCTCTCTCTCGTGCGCTCTCTCTCTCGTGCACTCTCTCTCGTGCGCTCTCTCTCTCGTGCGCTCTCTTTCGTGCGCTCTCTCTCTCCCTCGTGCGCTCCCTCTCCCTCCTGCGCTCCCTCTCCCTCGTGCGCTCTCTCTCCCTCGTGCGCTCTCTCTCCCTCGTGCGCTCTCTCTCCCTCGTGCGCTCTCTCTCCCTCGTGCGCTCTCTTTCCCTCGTGCGCTCTCTTTCCCTCGTGCGCTCTCTCTCCCTCGTGCGCTCTCTCGCTCTTGTGCGCTCTCTCTCTGGTGCGCTCTCTCTCTCTCGTGCGCTCTCTCTCTCGTGCGCTCTCTCTCTCGTGCGCTCTCTCTCTCGTGCGCTCTCTCTCGTGCGCTCTCTCTCGTGCGCTCTCTCTCTCGTGCGCTCTCTCTCTCGTGCGCTCTCTCTCTCGTGCGCTCTCTCTCGTGCGCTCTCTCTCTCGTGCGCTATCTCTCTCACCTGCGCTCTCTCTCTCTCTCTCGTGCGCTCTCTCTCTCGTGCGCTCTCTCTCTCGTGCGCCCTCTCTCTCTCTCTCGTGCGCCCTCTCTCTCTCTCTCGTGCGCTCTCTCTCTCTCGTGCTCTCTCTCTCTCGTGCGCTCTCTCTCTTTCGTGCGCTCTCTCTCTCTCGTGCGCCCTCTCTCTCTCGTGCGCCCTCTCTCTCTCTCTTATGCGCCCTCTCTCTCTCTCTCGTACGCTCTCTCTCTCGTGCGCTCTCTCTCTCGTGCGCTCTCTCTCTGGTGCGCTCTCTCTCTGGTGCGCTCTCTCTCTCTCGGGCGCTCTCTCTCTCTCGTGCGCTCTCTCTCTCTCGTGCGCTCTCTCTCGTGCGCTCTCTCTCTCGTGCGCTCTCTCTCTCTCGTGCGCTCTCTCTCTCTCGTGCGCTCTCTCTCTCGTGCGCTCTCTCCCTCATGCTCTCTCTCTCGTGCGCTCTCTCTCTCGTGCGCTCTCTCTCTCGTGCGCTCTCTCTCTCGTGCGCTCTCTCTCTCGTGCGCTCTCTCTCTCGTGCGCTCTCTCTCTCTCGTGCGCTCTCTCTCTCTTGTGCGCTCTCTCTCTCGTGCGCTCTCTCTCTCGTGTGCTCTCTCTCTCTCGTGCGCTCTCTCTCTCTCGTGCGCGCTCTCTCTCGTGCGCTCTCTCTCTCATGCGCTCGCTCTCTCTCGTGCGCTCTCTCTCTCTCGTGCGCTCTCTCTCTCTCGTGCGCTCTCTCTCTCTCGTGCGCTCTCTCTCTCTCGTGCGCTCACTCTCTCTCGTGCGCTCACTCTCTCGTGCGCTCTCTGTCTCTCGTGCGCTCTCTGTCTCTCGTGCGCTCTCTGTCTCTCGTGCGCTCTCTGTCTCTCGTGCGCTCTCTGTCTCTCGTGCGCTCTCTGTCTCTCGTGCGCTCTCTGTCTCTCGTGCGCTCTCTGTCTCTCGTGCGCTCTCTGTCTCTCGTGCGCTCTCTGTCTCTCGTGTGCCCTCTCTCTCTCGTGCGCTCTCTCTCGTGCGCTCTCTCTCTCGTGCGTTCTCTCTCTCGTGCGTTCTCTCTCTCGTGCGTTCTCTCTCTCGTGCATTCTCTCTCCCGTGCGCTCTCTCTCTCGTGCGCTCTCTCTCTCTCGTGCGCTCTCTCTCTCTCGTGCGCTCTCTCTCTCTCGTGCGCTCTCTCTCTCGTGCGCTCTCTCTCTCGTGCGCTCTCTCTCTCGTGCGCTCTCTCTCGTGCGCTCGCTCTCTCGTGCGCACTCTCTCGTGCGCTCTCTCTCTCTCGTGCGCTCTCTCTCTCTCGTGCGCTCTCTCTCTCTCGTGTGCTCACTCTCTCGCGTGTGCTCATCTCTCGTGCGCTCTCTGTCTCTCGTGCGCTCTCTGTCTCTCGTGCGCTCTCTGTCTCTCGTGCGCTCTCTGTCTCTCGTGCGCTCTCTGTCTCTCGTGCGCTCTCTGTCTCTCGTGCGCTCTCTGTCTCTCGTGCGCTCTCTGTCTCTCGTGCGCTCTCTGTCTCTCGTGCGCCCTCTCTCTCTCGTGCGCTCTCTCTCGGGCGCTCTCTCTCTCGTGCACTCTCTATCTCTCGTTCGCTCTCTCTCGTGCACTCTCTCTCACGTGCACTCTCACGTGCACTCTCTCCTGCCCTCTCTCGTGCGCTCGCTCTCTCTCGTGCGCTCTCGTGTGTTCTCTCCCTCTGAGTGCGCTCTCTCTCGTGCGCTCTTTCTCTCGTGCGCCCTCTCTCTCTCTCTCTCTCTCTCGTGCGCGCTATCTCTCTCTCTCGTGCGCTCTCTCTCTCTCTCTCGTGCGCGCTCTCTCTCGTGAGCTCTCTCTCTCTCTCTCGTGCGCTCTCTCTCTCTCTCGTGCGCCCTCACTCTCTCGTGCGCCCTCTCTCTCTCTCGTGCGCCCTCTCTCTCGTGCGCCCTCTCTCTCTCTCGTGCGCCCTCTCTCTCTCTCGTGCGCCCTCTCTCTCTCTCGTGCGCCCTCTCTCTCTCTCGTGCGCCCGCTCTCTCTCTCTCGTGCGCCTTCTCTCTCTCTCTCGTGCGCCCTCTCTCTCTCTCGTGCGCCCGCTCTCTCTCTCGTGCGCCCTCTCTCTCTCTCGTGCGCCCTCTCTCTCTCTCGTGCGCTCTCTCTCTCTCGTGCGCTCTCTCTTCCTCTCGTGCGCCCTCTCTCTCTCTCGTGCGCCCTCTCTCTCTCTCGTGCGCCCTCTCTCTCTCTCTCGTGCGCCCTCTCTCTCTCTCGTGCGCCCTCTCTCTCTCTCGTGCGCCCTCTCTCTCTCTCGTGCGCCCTCTCTCTCTCTCGTGCGCCCTCTCTCTCTCTCGTGCGCCCTCTCTCTCTCGTGCGCCCTCTCTCTCTCGTGCGCCCTCTCTCTCTCTCGTGCGCCCTCTCTCTCTCTCGTGCGCCCTCTCTCTCTCTCGTGCGCCCTCTCTCTCTCGTGCGCTCTCTCTCTCTCGTGCGCCCTCTCTCTCTCTCGTGCGCCCTCTCTCTCTCTCGTGCGCCCTCTCTCTCTCTCGTGCGCCCTCTCTCTCTCTCGTGCGCCCTCTCTCTCTCTCGTGCGCCCTCTCTCTCTCTCGTGCGCCCTCTCTCTCTCTCGTGCGCCCTCTCTCTCGTGCGCCCTCTCTCTCTCGGCGCCCTCTCTCTCTCGTGCGCCCTCTCTCTCTCGTGCGCCCTCTCTCTCTCGTGCGCCCTCTCTCTCTCGTGCGCCCTCTCTCACTCGTGCGCCCACTCTCTCGTGCGCCCTCTCTCTCTCTCGTGCGCTCTCTCTCTCTCGTGCGCTCTCTCTCTCGTGCGCTCTCTCCCTCTCACGTGCGCCCTCTCACTCTCTCGTGCGCCCTCTCTCTCTCGTGCGCCCTCTCCCTCTCTCGTGCGCCCTCTCCCTCTCTCGTGCGCCCTCCCTCTCTCTCGTGCGCCCTCCCTCTCTCTCGTGCGCCCTCCCTCTCTCTCGTGCGCCCCTCTCTCTCTCGTGCGCCCTCTCTCTCTCGTGCGCCCTCTCTCTCTCGTGCGCTCTCTCTCGTGCGCTCTCTCTCTCGTGCGCTCTCTCTCTCTCGTGTGCCCTCTCTCTCTCTCGTGCGCCCTCTCTCTCTCGTGCGCCCTCTCTCTCTCGTGCGCCCTCTCTCTCTCGTGCGCCCTCTCTCTCTCTCGTGCGCCCTCTCTCTCGTGCGCCTCTCTCTCTCGTGCGCCCTCTCTCTCTCGTGCGCCCTCTCTCGTGCGCCCTCTCTCTCTCGTGCGCCCTCTCTCTCTCGTGCGCCCTCTCTCTCTCGTGCGCCCTCTCTCTCTCGTGCGCCCTCTCTCTCTCGTGCGCCCTCTCTCTCTCGTGCGCCCTCTCTCTCGTGCGCCCTCTCTCTCTCGTGCGCCCTCTCTCTCTCGTGCGCTCTCTCTCTCTCGTGCGCTCTCTCTCTCTCGTGCGCTCTCTCTCTCTCGTGCACCCTCTCTCTCTCGTGCGCTCTCTCTCTCGTGCGCCCTCTCTCTCTCGTGCGCCCTCTCTCTCTCTCGTGCGCCCTCTCTCTCTCTCGTGCGCCCTCTCTCTCTCTCGTGCGCCCTCTCTCTCTCTCGTGCGCCCTCTCTCTCTCTCGTGCGCCCTCTCTCTCATGCGCTCTCTCTCTCGTGCGCCCTCTCTCTCTCCTGCGCCCTCTCTCTCTCGTGCGCCCTCTCTCTCTCGTGCGCCCTCTCTCTCTCGTGCGCCCTCTCTCTCTCGTGCGCCCTCTCTCTCATGCGCCCTCTCTCTCTCTCGTGCGCTCTCTCTCTCTCGTGCGCCCTCACTCTCTCGTGCGCCCTCTCTCTCTCGTGCGCCCTCTCTCTCTCGTGCGCCCTCTCTCTCTCGTGCGCTCTCTCTCCCTCTCGTGCGCCCTCTCTCTCTCTCGTGCGCCCTCTGTCTCTCTCGTGCGCCCTCTCTCTCTCGTGCGCCCTCTCTCTCTCGTGCGCCCTCTCTCTCTCGTGCGCCCTCTCTCTCTCGTGCGCCCTCTCTCTCTCGTGCGCCCTCTCTCTCTCGTGCGCCCTCTCTCTCTCGTGCGCCCTCTATCTCTCTCATGTGCGCCATCTATCTCTCTCTCGTGCGCCCTCTCTCTCTCTCGTGCGCCCTCTCTCTCTCTCGTGCGCCCTCTCTCTCTCTCGTGCGCCCTCTCTCTCTCTCGTGCGCCCTCTCTCTCTCTCGTGCGCCCTCTCTCTCTCTCGTGCGCCCTCTCTCTCTCTCGTGCGCCCTCTCTCTCTCTCGTGCGCCCTCTCTCTCTCTCGTGCGCCCTCTCTCTCTCTCGTGCGCCCTCTCTCTCTCTCGTGCGCCCTCTCTCTCTCTCGTGCGCCCTCTCTCTCTCGTGCGCCCTCTCTCTCTCTCGTGCGCCCTCTCTCTCTCGTGCGCCCTCTCTCTCTCGTGCGCTCTCTCTCTCGTGCGCTCTCTCTCTCGTGCGCTCTCTCTCTCGTGCGCTCTCTCTCTCGTGCGCTCTCTCTCTCGTGCGCTCTCTCTCGTGCGCCCTCTCTCTCGTGCGCCCTCTCTCTCTCTCGTGCGCCCTCTCTCTCTCTCGTGCGCCCTCTCTCTCTCTCGTGCGCCCTCTCTCTCTCTCGTGCGCCCTCTCTCTCTCGTGCGCCCTCTCTCTCTCGTGCGCCCTCTCTCTCTCGTGCGCCCTCTCTCTCTCGTGCGCCCTCTCTCTCTCGTGCGCCCTCTCTCTCTCGTGCGCCCTCTCTCTCTCGTGCGCCCTCTCTCTCTCGTGCGCCCTCTCTCTCTCGTGCGCCCTCTCTCTCTCGTGCGCCCTCTCTCTCTCGTGCGCCCTCTCTCTCTCGTGCGCCCTCTCTCTCTCGTGCGCCCTCTCTCTCTCGTGCGCCCTCTCTCTCTCTCGTGCGCCCTCTCTCTCTCGTGTGCCCTCTCTCTCTCTCGTGCCCTCTCTCTCTCTCGTGCGCCCTCTCTCTCTCGTGCGCCCACTCTCTCGTGCGCCCTCTCTCTCTCGTGCGCTCTCTCTCTCGTGCGCTCTCTCTCTCTCGTGCGCCCTCTCTCTCTCGTGCGCTCTCTCTCTCGTGCGCCCTCTCTCTCTCTCGTGCGCCCTCTCTCTCGTGCGCCATCTCTCTCTCTCGTGCGCCCTCCCTCTCTCTCGTGCGCCCTCCCTCTCTCTCGTGCGCCCTCCCTCTCTCTCGTGCGCCCTCCCTCTCTCTCGTGCGCCCTCCCTCTCTCTCGTGCGCCCTCCCTCTCTCTCGTGCGCCCTCCCTCTCTCTCGTGCGCCCTCCCTCTCTCTCGTGCGCCCTCTCTCTCTCGTGCGCCCCTCTCTCTCTCGTGCGCCCTCTCTCTCTCGTGCGCCCTCTCTCTCTCGTGCGCCCTCTCTCTCTCGTGCGCCCTCTCTCTCTCGTGCGCCCTCTCTCTCTCGTGCGCCCTCTCTCTCTCGTGCGCCCTCTCTCGTGCGCGCTCTCTCGTGCGCCCTCTCTCTCTCTCGTGCGCCCTCTCTCTCTCTCGTGCGCCCTCTCTCTCTCGTGCGCCCTCTCTCTCTCGTGCGCCCTCTCTCTCTCGTGCGCCCTCTCTCTCTCGTGCACCCTCTCTCTCTCGTGCGCCCTCTCTCTCTCGTGCGCCCTCCCTCTCTCTCGTGCGCCCTCCCTCTCTCTCGTGCGCCCTCCCTCTCTCTCGTGCGCCCTCCCTCTCTCTCGTGCGCCCCTCTCTCTCTCGTGCGCTCCCTCTCTCTCGTGCCCCGTCCCTCTCTCTCGTGCGCCCTCCCTCTCTCTCGTGCGCCCTCCCTCCCTCTCGTGCGCCCTCCCTCTCTCTCGTGCGCCCTCCCTCTCTCTCGTGCGCCCTCCCTCTCTCTCGTGCGCCCCTCTCTCTCTCGTGCGCCCTCTCTCTCGTGCGCCCTCTCTCTCTCGTGCCCCCTCCCTCTCTCTCGTGCGCCCTCCCTCTCTCTCGTGCGCCCTCCCTCTCTCTCGTGCGCCCTCCCTCTCTCTCGTGCGCCCTCCCTCTCTCTCGTGCGCCCTCCCTCTCTCTCGTGCGCCCTCCCTCTCTCTCGTGCGCCCTCCCTCTCTCTCGTGCGCCCTCCTCTCTCTCGTGCGCCCTCCCTCTCTCTCGTGCGCCCCTCTCTCTCTCGTGCGCCCTCTCTCTCTCGTGCGCCCTCTCTCTCTCGTGCGCTCTCTCTCGTGCGCCCTCTCTCTCTCTCCTTCGTGCGCTCTCTCTCTCTCGTGCGCTCTCTCTCTCGTGCGCCCTCTCTCTCTCTCGTGCGCCCTCTCTCTCTCTCGTGCGCCCTCTCTCTCTCGTGCGCCCTCTCTCTCTCGTGCGCCCTCTCTCTCTCGTGCGCCCTCTCTCTCTCTCGTGCGCCCTCTCTCTCTCGTGCGCCCTCTCTCTCTCGTGCGCCCTCTCTCTCGCGTGCGCCCTCTCTCTCGCGTGCGCCCTCTCTCTCTCGTGCGCCCTCTCTCTCTCGTGCGCCCTCTCTCTCTCGTGCGCCCTCTCTCTCTCGTGCGCCCTCTCTCTCTCTCGTGCGCCCTCTCTCTCTCGTGCGCCCTCTCTCTCTCTCGTGCGCCCTCTCTCTCTCGTGCGCCCTCTCTCTCACTCGTGCGCCCTCTCTCTCTCTCGTGCGCCCTCTCTCTCTCTCGTGCGCCCTCTCTCTCTCTCGTGCGCCCTCTCTCTCTTCGTGCGCCCTCTCTCTCTCTCGTGCGCCCTCTCTCTCTCTCGTGCGCCCTCTCTCTCTCTCGTGCGCCCTCTCTCTCTCTCGTGCGCCCTCTCTCTCTCGTGCGCCCTCTCTCTCTCTCGTGCGCCCTCTCTCCTCTCGTGCACCCTCTCTCTCTCTCTCTCGTGCGCCCTCTCTCTCTCTCGTGCGCCCTCTCTTGTGCGCTCTCTCTCTCGTGCGCCCTCTCTCTCTCGTGCGCCCTCTCTCTCTCGTGCGCCCTCTCTCTCTCGTGCGCCCTCTCTCTCTCGTGCGCCCTCTCTCTCTCGTGCGCCCTCTCTCTCGTGCGCCCTCTCTCTCTCGTGCGCCCTCTCTCTCTCGTGCGCCCTCTCTCTCTCGTGCGCCCTCTCTCTCTCGTGCGCCCTCTCTCTCTCGTGCGCCCTCTCTCTCTCGTGCGCCCTCTCTCTCTCGTGCGCCCTCTCTCTCTCGTGCGCCCTCTCTCTCTCGTGCGCCCTCTCTCTCTCGTGCGCCCTCTCTCTCTCGTGCGCCCTCTCTCTCTCGTGCGCCCTCTCTCTCTCGTGCGCCCTCTCTCTCTCGTGCGCCCTCTCTCTCTCGTGCGCCCTCTCTCTCTCGTGCGCCCTCTCTCTCTCGTGCGCCCTCTCTCTCTCGTGCGCCCTTCCTCTCTCTCTCCGTGCGCCCTCTCTCTCTCGTGCGCCCTCTCTCTCTCGTGCGCCCTCTCTCTCTCGTGCGCCCTCTCTCTCTCGTGCGCCCTCTCTCTCTCGTGCGCCCTCTCTCTCTCGTGCGCCCTCTCTCTCTCGTGCGCCCTCTCTCTCTCGTGCGCCCTCTCTCTCTCGTGCGCCCTCTCTCTCTCGTGCGCCCTCTCTCTCTCGTGCGCCCTCTCTCTCTCGTGCGCCCTCTCTCTCTCGTGCGCCCTCTCTCTCTCGTGCGCCCTCTCTCTCTCGTGCGCCCTCTCTCTCTCGTGCGCCCTCTCTCTCTCGTGCGCCCTCTCTCTCTCGTGCGCCCTCTCTCTCTTCGTGCGCCCTCTCTCTCTCGTGCGCCCTCTCTCTCTCTCGTGCGCCCTCTCTCTCTCTTCGTGCGCCCTCTCTCCTCTCGTGCGCCCCTCTCTCCTCTTTCGTGCGCCCTCTCTCTCTCGTGCGCCCTCTCTCTCTCTCGTGCGCCCTCTCTCTCTCGTGCGCCCTCTCTCTCTCGTGCGCCCTCTCTCTCTCGTGCGCCCTCTCTCTCTCTCTCGTGGCGCCCTCTCTCTCTCTCGTGCGCCCTCTCTCTCTCTCTCGTGCGCCCTCTCTCTCTCTCACGTGCGCCCTCTCTCTCTCTCACGTGCGCCCTCTATCTCTCTCTCTCACGTGCGCCCTCTCTCTCTCGTGCCGCCCTCCTCTCTTCGTGCGCCCTCTATCTCTCTCACGTGCGCCCTCTATCTCTCTCACGTGCGCCCTCTATCTCTCTCACGTGCGCCCTCTATCTCTCTCACGTGCGCCCTCTATCTCTCTCACGTGCGCCCTCTCTCTCTCTCACGTGCGCTCTCTCTCTCTCTCGTGCGCTCTCTTTCTCTCTCTCTCTCTCTCGTGCGCCTCTCTCTCTCTCACGTGCGCCCTCTTCTCTCTCCTCTTCTCTCTCTCGTGCGCTTCTTTTTCTCTCTCTCTCTCGTGCGCTCTTTCTCTCTCTCTCTCTCGTGCGCTCTTTCTCTCTCTCTCGTGCGCTCTTTCTCTCTCTCTCTCTCTCTCGTGCGCTTTCTCTCTCTCTCTCTCGTGCGCTCTTTCTCTCTCTCTCTCTCGTCGCTCCCTTCTCTCTCTCTCTCGTGCGCTCTTTCTCTCTCTCTCTCTCTCTCGTGCGCTCTTTCTCTCTCTCTCCCCCACTTACCCTCCTTCCCTTCCCCTCCTTCCTCCCTCCCATTCCCCCCTCCACTCCTTCCTTCCCTCCCTCCCTCCCTCCCTCCCTCCCTCCCTCCCTTCCCTTCCCTTTCCCCTTCCCTCCATCCCTTCCTCACCTTTGGTGGGCAGC